>NC_140007.1:48710785-48796805 GCF_964263955.1 Coregonus lavaretus
TTCTCTCTCCCTATCCCTCTCTCTCTCTTCCTTCTCCTTCTCTCTCTCTCTTTCTCTCTCTCTCTCTCTCTCCCTCTCTCTCTCTCTCTCCCTCTTTCATTCTAGTTCCCCTGTCTAGGGGCGTATGTGACATATTGCTGTAACCAGGTGGAGGCTAAGGTGAGTGTTTCCTCTCAACTTTCTTCCTAGGTAGGGAGTTTCTCCCCATCGCTGTCATCATATTAGATTTGCTGTTTATTGACTGATTGATTGCTACATTGATTTATTGATTGACTGACGGACTGATTGGCTAATAGATTGATTTGTCTTTTGCTTAAACTATTGATTGGTTCATTGATTGGTCCAGGCCCTGTTGGACCAGAAGCAGAAGCAGCGTGTTTGATTGGTTGATTTGATTGGTTAATTTGATGAGTGGTTAATTGATGCACTGATTGAAGGTTTATTGATTGGTCATTAAGGCCATGTTGGACATGAAGAAACAGGATAAGCGTTTGATTGACTGATTGATTGATTGAATGATTGTTGATTGGTTAATTGATTGTATTGACTAAGGCCCTGTTGGACATGAAGAAGCAGCAGAAGCGAGTGGAGCAATTCCTTCGTCTGTGCCAGGAGTCGTCTTTTAGCAGGAAGTTGGACCTCTGGAACTTCCTGGACCTCCCTCGCAGCCGATTGGTCAAATACCCGCTATTGCTACGGGAGATTCTGAAGAGCACGCCCCCAGATCACCCCGACGAAGACACACTGCCTGACGCTGTGAGGACACACACACACACATTGATTGGTTGTTTCATTCATTAATTTATTGGCTGATTGATCGGTCCGGTCGCCTGATTGATTAGTTGATTCACATACACACACACACCTCACTCCCCCCCAGTTGGAGTTGGTCCAGTCCGTCGTATCAGATATATTATCCCCCCCCCCCAGTTGGAGTTGGTCCAGTCCATCGTATCAGAGGTGGACAGAAAGACCGGGGAGGCGGAGTGTCAGTTCTATAGGCGGGGCTTGGCTTACCTGGAGGAGGGCCAACGGCTCCCTGAGATCCAGCTGTCACGATTCCTCTACTGCCACGGAGAACTGAAGAACAACAAGGGACAGGTACTGTCTGTCTGTCTGTCTGTCTGTCTGTCTGTCCCTCGTAAGCTCTACTACACAAGCTTCCAACTTACCTCACTTCATTATTGAAGTATAAAAAGACGAGTTACCCGTTCACAGGGTTGGTTAACTCTTACGGTTCCTCGGGTCTCCACCAATCACAGGGTTGGTTAACTCTTACGGTTCCTCGGGTCTCCACCAATCACAGGGTTGGTTAACTCTTACGGTTCCTCGGGTCTCCACCAATCACAGGGTTGGTTAACTCTTACGGTTCCTCGGGTCTCCACCAATCACAGGGTTGGTTAACTCTTACGGTTCCTCGGGTCTCCACCAATCACAGGGTTGGTTAACTCTTGCGGTTCCTCGGGTCTCCACCGAATTAGGTAAATTCGCCTTCAGTTTTAATGTCCCCCGTTTTTGGAATAACCTGCAGAACTCCGTCTTGATTCCCTGGGCAATAAAGGAGTCTAATGTTAAATTCGTTAAATTAGATTTGCATTATTTTTTTTTGTAACAGGGGAACCCATTGAGACCAGGGTCTCATTTTCAATTTCAAGACAACAAATTCAACACGAACATACCAATACAAAATGTATCAAAACTACAGGTTACAATTTCAAAAACTACTATTTCAACATCAGTGGTGAGCATATGTGGTATTGAAATTGTAGTTTTTGAAATTGTAACCTGTAGTTTTGATACATTTTGTATTGGTATGTTCGTGTTGAATTTGTTGTCTTGAAATTGAAAATGAGACCCTGGTCTCAATGGGTTCCCCTGATTTAAACATTTTTTTGTTACAAAAACAAAAACAAATGTTAGGTGGCTTGGAGCCAGTGTTGTGTTTCTGAGGTAACTACTTTATACAGTGCCTTCAGAAAGTATTCAGACCCCTTGACTTTTTCCACATTTTGTTACGTTACAGCCTTATTCTAAAATTGATTAAATTAATTGTTTTCCTCATCAATCTATAATATAATAATAATAATAATAATATGCCATTTAGCAGACACTTTTATCCAAAGCGACTTACAGTCATGTGTGCATACATTTTTACGTATGGGTGGTCCCAGGGATCGAACCCACTACCCTGGCGTTACAAGCGCCGTGCTCTACAGAGGACCACAAAACCCCATAATGACAAAGCGAAAACAGCAATTTCTAAAAACCAGTTTTGCTTTGTCATTATGGTGTATTGTGTGTGTATATACACTACCAGTCAAAAGTTTGGACACACCTACTCATTCAAGGGTTTTTCTTTATTTTTACTATTTTCTACATTGTAGAATAATAGTGAAGACATCAAAACTATGAAATAACACATATGGAATCATGTAGTAACCAAAAGAGTGTTAAACAAATCCAAATATATTTTATATTTGAGATTCTTCAAATAGCCACCCTTTGCCTTGATGACAGCTTTGCACACTCTTGGCACCTGGAATGCATTTCAATTAACAGGTGTGCCTTCTTTAAAGCCAATCAGTTGTGTTGTGACAAGGTAGGGGGGGTATACAGAAGATAGCCCTATTTGATGTCCATATTATGGCAAGAACAGCTCAAATAAGCAAAGAGAAACGACAGTCCATCATTACTTTAAGACATGAAGGTCAGTCAATACGGAAAATGTCAAGAACTTTGAAAGTTTCTTCAAGTGCAGTCGCAAAAACCATCAAGCGCTAAGATGAAACTGGCTCTCATGAGGACCGCCACAGGAATGGAAGACCCAGAGTTACCTCTGCTGCAGAGGATAAGTTCATTAGAGTTACCAGCCTCAGAAATTGCAGCCCAAATAAATGCTTCAGAGTTCAAGTAACAGACACATCTTAACATCAACTGTTCAGAGGAGACTGCGTGAATCAGGCCTTCATGGTCAAATTGCTGCAAAGAAACCACTACTAAAGGACACCAATAAGAAGAAGAGACTTGCTTGGGCCAAGAAACACGAGCAATGGACATTAGACCCGTGGAAATTTGTCCAAATTTGAGATTTTGGGTTCCAACCACCGTGACTTTGTGAGAACGGGTGAACGGATGATCTCCGCATGTGTGGTTCCCACCGTAAAGCATTGAGGAGGAGGTGTTATGGTGTGGAGGTGCTTTGCTGGTGACACTCTGTGATTTATTTAGAATTCAAGGCACACTTAACCAGCATGGCTACCACAGCATTCTGCAGCGATACGCCATCCCATCTGGTTTGGGCTTAGTGGGACTATCATTTGTTTTTCAACAGGACAATGACCCAACACACCTCCAGGCTGTGTAAAGGCTATTTTACCAAGAAGGAGAGTGATGGAGTGCTGCATCACTTGACCTGGCCTCCACAATCCCCGACCTCAACCCAATTGAGGTGATTTGGGATGAGTCGGACCGCAGAGTGAAGGAAAAGCAGCCAACAAGTGCTCAGCATATGTGGGAACTCCTTCAAGACTGTTGGAAAAGCATTCCAGGTGAAGCTGGTTGAGAGAATGCCAAGAGTGTGCAAAGCTGTCATCAAGGCAAAGGGTGGCTATTTGAAGAATCTCAAATATAAAAATATATTTTGATTTGTTTAATACTTTATTGGTTACTACATGATTCCATTTGTGTTATTTCATAGTTTGGATGTCTTCAATATTATTCTACAATGTAGAAAATAGTAAAAATAAAGAAAAACCCTTGAATGAGTAGGTGTGTCCAAACTTTTGACTGGTACTGTATGTCCTCCTGTAGAATCTCCATGTGTTCCTGTTTGAGCTGTGTTGTATATCATTCATGTAATAAAGTATAGTCTCTTCCTGTCTGTAGAAGCTCCATGTGTTCCTGTTTGAGCTGTGTCTGGTTCTGACGCGCTCGGTGGAGGACAGAGAAGGGGGCGTGGTCTTTCAGGTGTACCGCCAGCCCCTCCCCACCACCACGCTCCACCTAGAAGAGCTACCTGACGGGGAGGGCGGCGGGGGAGGAGGGGCCTTCAGGGGGGCCTTCACCAGCGGCAACGACAAAGGTATGGAGGGAGTGCTTATACAGCGTCTGTTTTAAACGGAATATTACTGAATGGTGCATAAAACAGGTTTGGACCATGATGATGACTCTCTCCATTCCCTCTCTCTCTCTCTCTTCCCCATTTTCTCTCTCTCTCTCTCTCCCCATTCTCTCTCTCCTCTCTCTCGTCTTTCCCCATTCTCTCTCTCTCTTTCCCCATTCTCTCTCTCCTCTCTCTCTCTCTTTCCCCATTCTCTCTCTCCTCTCTCTCTCTCTCCATTCTCTCTCTCCTCTCTCTCTCTCCATTCCCTCTCTCCTCTCTCTCTCTTTCCCCATTCCCTCTCTCCTCTCTCTCTCTTTCCCCATTCTCTCTCTCCTCTCTCTCTTTCCCCATTCTCTCTCTCTCTCTCTCCCCCATTCTCTCTCTCCTCTCTCTTTCCCCATTCTCTCTCTCTCTCCCCCATTCTCTCTCTCCTCTCTCTCTCTCTCTCTCTCCCCATTCTCTCTCTCCTCTCTCTCCCCATTCTCTCTCTCCTCTCTCTCTCTCCATTCCCTCTCTCCTCTCTCTCTCTCCATTCCCTCTCTCCTCTCTCTCTCTTTCCCATTCTCTCTTTCCTCTCTCTCTCTTTCCCCATTCTCTCTCTCTCCCCCATTCTCTCTCTCCTCTCTCTCTCTCTCTCCTTATCTCTCTCCTCTCTCTCCCCATTCTCTCTCTCATCTCTCTCTCTCCATTATCTCTCCTCTCTCTCCTCCCATTCTCTCTCTCCTCTCTCTCCCCATTCTCTCTCCCCCATTATCTCTCTCCTCTATCTCTTTCTCTCTCCTCTCTCTCTTTTTCCCCACTCTCTCTCTCTCCCATTCTCTCTCTCCTCTCTCTCTCTCTCTCTCTCTCTCCATTCTCTCTCTCCTCTCTCCTCCTCTCTCTCTCTCCTCTCTCTCTTTCCCCATTCTCTCTCTCCTCACTCTCTCTTTCCCCATTCTCTCTCTCTCCTCTCTCTCTCCATTCTCTCTCTTCTCTCTCTCTCTCTCCCATTCTCTCTCTCCTCTCTCTCTCTCTCCATTCTCTCTCCCCATTCTCTCTCTCCCCATTCTCTCTCCCCATTCTCTCTCTCCTCTCTCTCTCTCCCCTCTCTCTCTCTCCCATTCTCTCTCCCCATTCTCTCTCCCCATTCTCTCTCTCTCCATTCTCTCTCTCCATTCTCTCTCTCCTCTCTCTCTCCCCATTCTCTCTCTCCTCTCTCTCTCCCCATTCTCTCTCTCCTCTCTCTCTCTCCCCATTCTCTCTCTCCTCTCTCTCTCCCCATTCTCTCTCTCCTCTCTCTCTCTCCATTCTCTCTCTCCTCTCTCTCTCCATTCTCTCTCTCCTCTCTCTCTCTCCATTCTCTCTCTTCTCTCTCTCTCTCTCCCCATTCTCTCTCTCCTCTCTCTCTCCATTCTCTCTCTCCCCATTCTCTCTCCTCTCTCCCAATTCTCTCTCTCTCTCTCCCTATTCTCTCTCTCCTCTCTCTCTCTCTCCCCATTCTCTCTCTCCTCTCTCACTCCCCATTCTCTCTCTCCTCTCTCTCTCCCCATTCTCTCTCTCCTCTCTCTCTCTCTCTCTCTCTCCCCATTCTCTCTCCCCATTCTCTCTCTCCTCTCTCTCTCTCCCATCTCTCTCTCTCCCATTCTCTCTCCCCATTCTCTCTCCCCATTCTCTCTCTCTCCATTCTCTCTCTCCTCTCTCTCTCCCCATTCTCTCTCTCCTCTCTCTCTCCCCATTCTCTCTCTCCTCTCTCTCTCTCCCCATTCTCTCTCTCCTCTCTCTCTCCCCATTCTCTCTCTCCTCTCTCTCTCTCCATTCTCTCTCTCCTCTCTCTCTCCATTCTCTCTCTCCTCTCTCTCTCTCCATTCTCTCTCTTCTCTCTCTCTCTCTCCCCATTCTCTCTCTCCTCTCTCTCTCCATTCTCTCTCTCCCCATTCTCTCTCCTCTCTCCCAATTCTCTCTCTCTCTCTCTTCCCATTCTCTCTCCTCTCTCTCTCTCTCCCCATTCTCTCTCTCCTCTCTCTCTCCCCATTCTCTCTCTCCTCTCTCTCTCCCCATTCTCTCTCTCCTCTCTCTCCTCTCTCTCTCCCCATTCTCTCTCTCCATTCTCTCTCTCCTCTCTCTCTCTCCATTCTCTCTCTCCTCTCTCTCTCCATTCTCTCTCTTCTCTCTCTCTCTCTCCCCATTCTCTCTCTCCTCTCTCTATCCATTCTCTCTCTCCATTCTCTCTCTCCCCATTCTCTCTCCTCTCTCCCAATTCTCTCTCTCTCTCTCCCATTCTCTCTCTCCTCTCTCCCTCTCCCCATTCTCTCTCTCCTCTCTCCCTCTCCCCATTCTCTCTCTCCTCTCTCTCTCCCCATTCTCTCTCTCCCCATTCTCTCTCTCCTCTCTCTCTCCCCATTCTCTCTCTCCTCTCTCTCTCTCCATTCTCTCTCCTCTCTCTCTCTCCCCATTCTCTCTCTCCTCTCTCTCCCCATTCTCTCTCTCCTCTCTCTCTCCCCATTCTCTCTTTCCCCATACTCTCTCTCCTCTCTCTCTCTCTCCTCTCCCCATTCCCTCTCTCCTCTCTCTCTCCCCATTCTCTCTCTCTCTTTCCCCATTCTCTCTCCTCTCTCTCTCTCCCCATTCTCTCTCTCCTCTCTCTCTCCCCATTCTCTCTCTCCTCTCTCTCTCCCCATTCTCTCTCTCCTCTCTCTTTCCCCATTCTCTCTTCGCTCTCTGTCTCTGTTCTCTCTCTCCACTGTCTCTGTTCTCTCTCTCCTCTCTCTCTCTTTCCCCATTCTCTCTCTCTTCGCTCTCTGTCTCTGTTCTCTCTCTCCTCCCTCCCGTGTGTGTGTGTCAGTGCGTAACTGTTTCAGGGTGTCCAGTAGGGGGCGCTCTAAGGCCCAGTCCCACAGTCTCCAGGCCAACGACTCATTCAACAAGCAGCAGTGGATCTCCTGCCTGCGCCAGGCCATGGTCCAATCACGAGACAGGGACGCCCAGGTCAGCCAATCACCGATGTCGTCCCGCCTCTCCCCAGACCTCGCCCTCTACCACATCGCAGAGCTGAGTCTGAGCTCAGACACCGAGATGGCAGACCAGAGCAGTCAATGACCGAGCAGAGTGATCAGTGACAGACAGACTAGACCAATCAAATCAAAGACTGATCAACTAATTGCTTATCAATAGTCCCATGAGGTATTTAGAGGTGGGGGTGACGTTAAACATGAAGGATTTGTACGCTGGTCAGTACAGTTTATAAGGGGAGAAAGGGGGTGATGTTAGAATATTATTGGCTCGTAATGTAATGTGCCTTCTAGCCTGGGTGCCAGCCTGTTTGTGCTGTCTTGTCAACTCGTTATGGAATCGTCATGCAGAACGATGACAATGGGGTACGCAGGAGCACAGACAGATCTGGGACCAGGCTAACATGCTTTGGAGCTCTGAGGTAGATCAAGTTCCAAAAGATTCAATCATCAGGATAAACTCTTCTAGAATATTATGTAATAATGTATTCATGTAATTATAATATGTGTCTAGAGAGCGGCCTTTGTGCCATATAGGTGTTTGAAGTGAAGTTGAAACTCCCTGCGATGTTAGCTGTGATTACTGATCACATTAATAACCTGTACAGATTCAAGGCATTATTAATGAAAGTAAATGTGATGAGTGACGTGGGTATTTTTAAATTGTTTTTTATTTTACTTGTTGATAATAAACTAAAAAACCTATGAAGTCTCTTCCTCTCTTAGTCTCTTAGTCTTTAGTCCCTTCCTCTCTTAGTCTCTTCCTCTCTTAGTCTCTTCCTCTCTTAGTCTCTTCCTCTCTTAGTCTCTTCCTCTCTTAGTCTCTCCCTCTCTTAGTCTCTTCCTCTCTTAGTCTCTTCCTCTCTTAGTCTCTTCCTCTCTTAGTCTCTTCCTCTCTTAGTCTCTTCCTCTCTTAGTCTCTTCCTCTCTTAGTCTCTTCCTCTCTAAGTCTCTTCCTCTCTTAGTCTCTTCCTCTCTTAGTCTCTTCCTCTCTTAGTCTCTTCCTCTCTTAGTCTCTTCCTCTCTTAGTCTCTTCCTCTCTTAGTCTCTTCCTCTCTTAGTCTCCTCCTCTCTTAGTCTCTCAGTCTCTTCCTCTCTTCCTCTCTTAGTCTCTTCCTCTCTTAGTCTCTTCCTCTCTTAGTCTCTTCCTCTCTTAGTCTCTTCCTCTCTAAGTCTCTTCCTCTCTTAGTCTCTTCCTCTCTTAGTCTCTTCCTCTCTTAGTCTCTTCCTCTCTTAGTCTCTTCCTCTCTTAGTCTCTTCCTCTCTTAGTCTCTTCCTCTCTTAGTCTCTTCCTCTCTAAGTCTCTTCCTCTCTTAGTCTCTTCCTCTCTTAGTCTCTTCCTCTCTTAGTCTCTTCCTCTCTTAGTCTCTTCCTCTCTTAGTCTCTTCCTCTCTTAGTCTCTTAGTCTCTTCCTCTCTTAGTCTCTTCCTCTCTTAGTCTCCTCCTCTCTTAGTCTCTCAGTCTCTTCCTCTCTTCCTCTCTTAGTCTCTTCCTCTCTTAGTCTCTTCCTCTCTTAGTCTCTTCCTCTCTTAGTCTCTTCCTCTCTTAGTCTCTTCCTCTCTTAGTCTCTTAGTCTCTTCCTCTCTTAGTCTCTTCCTCTCTTAGTCTCTTCCTCTCTTAATCTCTTCCTCTCTTAGTCTCTTCCTCTCTTAGTCTCTTCCTCTCTTAGTCTCTTCCTCTCTTAGTCTCTTCCTCTCTTAGTCTCTTCCTCTCTTAGTCTCTTAGTCTCTTCCTCTCTTAGTCTCTTCCTCTCTTAGTCTCTTAGTCTCTTCCTCTCTTAGTCTCTTCCTCTCTTAGTCTCTTAGTCTCTTCCTCTCTTAGTCTCCTCCTCTCTTAGTCTCTCAGTCTCTTCCTCTCTTCCTCTCTTAGTCTCTTAGTCTCTTAGTCTCTTCCTCTCTTAGTCTCTTCCTCTCTTAGTCTCTTCCTCTCTTAGTCTCTTAGTCTCTTCCTCTCTTAGTCTCTTCCTCTCTTAGTCTCTTCCTCTCTTAGTCTCTTCCTCTCTTAGTCTCTTAGTCTCTTAGTCTCTTCCTCTCTTAGTCTCTTCCTCTCTTAGTCTCTTCCTCTCTTAGTCTCTTAGTCTCTTCCCCTCTTAGTCTCTTCCCCTCTTAGTCTCTTCCTCTCTAAGTCTCTGCCTCTCTTAGTCTCTTCCTCTCTTAGTCTCTTAGTCTCTTCCTCTCTTCCTCTCCTAGTCTCTTCCTCTCTTAGTCTCTTCCTCTCTTAGTATCTTCCTCTCTTAGTCTCTTCCTCTCTTAGTCTCTTCCTCTCTTAGTCTCTTCCTCTCTTAGTCTCTTCCTCTCTTAGTATCTTCCTCTCTTAGTCTCTTCCTCTCTTAGTCTCTTCCTCTCTTAGTCTCTTCCTCTCTTAGTCTCTTCCTCTCTTAGTCTCTTCCTCTCTTAGTCTCTTCCTCTCTTAGTCTCTTCCTCTCTTAGTCTCCTCCTCTCTTAGTCTCTCAGTCTCTTCCTCTCTTCCCCTCTTAGTCTCTTCCTCTCTTAGTCTCTTCCTCTCTTAGTCTCTTCCTCTCTTAGTCTCTTCCTCTCTTAGTCTCTTCCTCTCTTAGTCTCTTCCTCTCTTAGTCTCTTCCCCTCTTCCTCTCTAAGTCTCTTCCTCTCTTAGTCTCTTCCTCTCTTAGTCTCTTCCTCTCTTAGTCTCTTCCTCTCTTAGTCTCTTCCTCTCTTAGTCTCTTCCTCTCTTAGTCTCTTCCTCTCTTAGTCTATTCCTCTCTTAGTCTCTTCCTCTCTTAGTCTCTTAGTCTCTTCCTCTCTTAGTCTCTTCCTCTCTTAGTCTCTTCCTCTCTTAGTCTCTTCCTCTCTTCCTCTCTTAGTCTCTTCCTCTCTTAGTCTCTTCCTCTCTTAGTCTCTTCCTCTCTTAGTCTCTTCCTCTCTTAGTCTCTTCCTCTCTTAGTCTCTTCCTCTCTTAGTCTCTTCCTCTCTTAGTCTCTTCCCCTCTTAGTCTCTTCCTCTCTTAGTCTCTTCCTCTCTTAGTCTCTTCCTCTCTTAGTCTCTTCCTCTCTTAGTCCCTTCCTCTCTTCCTCTCTTAGTCTCTTCCCCTCTTAGTCTCTTCCTCTCTTAGTCTCTTCCCCTCTTAGTCTCTTCCTCTCTTCCTCTCTAAGTCTCTTCCTCTCTTAGTCTCTTCCTCTCTTAGTCTCTTCCTCTCTTAGTCTCTTCCTCTCTTAGTATCTTCCTCTCTTAGTCTCTTCCTCTCTTAGTCTCTTCCTCTCTTAGTCTCTTCCTCTCTTAGTCTCTTCCTCTCTTAGTCTCTTCCTCTCTTAGTCTCTTCCTCTCTTCCTCTCTTAGTCTCTTCCTCTCTTAGTCTCTTCCTCTCTTAGTCTCTTCCTCTCTTAGTCTCTTCCTCTCTTAGTCTCTTCCTCTCTTAGTCTCTTCCTCTCTTAGTCTCTTCCCCTCTTAGTCTCTTCCCCTCTTAGTCTCTTCCTCTCTTAGTCTCTTCCTCTCTTAGTCTCTTCCTCTCTTAGTCTCTTCCTCTCTTAGTCTCTTCCTCTCTTCCTCTCTTAGTCTCTTCCTCTCTTAGTCTCTTCCTCTCTTAGTCTCTTCCCCTCTTAGTCTCTTCCTCTCTTAGTCTCTTCCTCTCTTAGTCTCTTCCTCTCTTAGTCTCTTCCTCTCTTAGTCTCTTCCTCTCTAAGTCTCTTCCTCTCTTAGTCTCTTCCCCTCTTAGTCTCTTCCCCTCTTAGTCTCTTCCCCTCTTAGTCTCTTCCCCTCTTAGTCTCTTCCTCTCTTAGTCTCTTCCTCTCTAAGTCTCTTCCTCTCTTAGTCTCTTCCTCTCTTAGTCTCTTCCTCTCTTAGTCTCTTCCTCTCTTAGTCTCTTCCTCTCTTCCTCTCTTAGTCTCTTCCTCTCTTAGTCTCTTCCTCTCTTAGTCTCTTCCTCTCTTAGTCTCTTCCTCTCTTAGTCTCTTCCTCTCTTAGTCTCTTCCCCTCTTAGTCTCTTCCCCTCTTAGTCTCTTCCTCTCTTAGTCTCTTCCTCTCTTAGTCTCTTCCTCTCTTAGTCTCTTCCTCTCTTCCTCTCTTAGTCTCTTCCCCTCTTAGTCTCTTCCTCTCTTAGTCTCTTCCCCTCTTAGTCTCTTCCTCTCTTCCTCTCTAAGTCTCTTCCTCTCTAAGTCTCTTCCTCTCTTAGTCTCTTCCCCTCTTAGTCTCTTCCCCTCTTAGTCTCTTCCTCTCTTAGTCTCTTCCTCTCTAAGTCTCTTCCTCTAAGTCTCTTCCTCTCTTAGTCTCTTCCTCTCTAAGTCTCTTCCTCTCTTAGTCTCTTCCTCTCTTAGTCTCTTCCTCTCTTAGTCTCTTCCTCTCTAAGTCTCTTCCTCTCTTAGTCTCTTCCCCTCTTAGTCTCTTCGCCTCTTAGTCTCTTCCCCTCTTAGTCTCTTCCCCTCTTAGTCTCTTCCTCTCTTAGTCTCTTCCTCTCTTAGTCTCTTCCTCTAAGTCTCTTCCTCTCTTAGTCTCTTCCTCTCTTAGTCTCTTCCTCTCTTAGTCTCTTCCTCTCTAAGTCTCTTCCTCTCTTAGTCTCTTCCCCTCTTAGTCTCTTCCCCTCTTAGTCTCTTCCCCTCTTAGTCTCTTCCTCTCTTAGTCTCTTCCCCTCTTAGTCTCTTCCCCTCTTCCACACACAGCTATGAGAATCCCATTGTTCCCATCAGGTCTACAGTAAGGTTAGGGACAAAATAACAGCTACGTTTAGACGGCAAGATCCAGAGAGAAAATATTAGGGATGATTACCTCACACTCTCTCCCCCTCTCACCCTCTCTCTCTCCCTCTCTCACCTTTCTCACCCCTCAAATCAAGCTCCTCAACGGTATTTTATATTGTCAGTAGTAATGTTGTGCACATTTACCTGAATTCTATTATTAGCTCTGCAACTTTTAATCCAATCAGGAAGCCCATTGTGGCTAGCTCATCCAGTTCTATTGACTCTTGTCTCCATGGATACTCCTGCTGTTTCCAGTCTGACAGAGGGCTTAGACTGTTACATATAAAGCTTAGACTGTTACATATAAAGCTTAGACTGTTACATATAAAGCTTAGACTGTTACATATAAAGCTTAGACTGTTACATATAAAGCTTAGACTGATACATATAAAGCTTAGACTGTTACATATAAAGCTTAGACTGATACATATAAAGCTTAGACTGTTACATATAAAGCTTAGACTGTTACATATAAAGCTTAGACTGATACATATAAAGCTTAGACTGTTACATATAAAGCTTAGACTGTTACATATAAAGCTTAGACTGTTACATATAAAGCTTAGACTGATACATATAAAGCTTAGACTGTTACATATAAAGCTTAGACTGTTACATATAAAGCTTAGACTGATACATATAAAGCTTAGACTGTTACATATAAAGCTTAGACTGTTACATATAAAGCTTAGACTGTTACATATAAAGCTTAGACTGTTACATATAAAGCTTAGACTGTTACATATAAAGCTTAGACTGTTACATATAAAGCTTAGACTGATACATATAAAGCTTAGACTGTTACATATAAATGTGCGAAGCCTGATGTCAACATTTTCAGATGTGACTAAAAAAGGGGAGGGTTGACTATTTATTTAGATCTTCTCTTACGGCATCATGCTCTCTTAGCATCTCTGTCCCCAAAAATTATGTGAGCTGTTGGTTATAAAAGTGTCCATAAACCAAAATATGCATATATGTATTGGTCTGGTCTACCGCCCCCCAGCCGCTTTGGTGGAGGCTGTTTCTATTATTTCTGATTATTTAAAACCCTTTCTGGTATCTAAACTGGTTGTGTTAGGAGATCTGAATCTTGATTGGTTAACACATTCCTCAGATCAGTTTAAGAATATCTGTCTTGAGTTCAGCTTGGCTCTGCTGATGACGAAACCCACTCAGATGAATGTAGAAAACCCAGCAAACTCCTCATTGATTGACCTTATCCTGACTCACTGTCCCCATAAGTATTTGGCTAGTGGTGTTTTTTTCAAATGATATCAGCGACCACTGCCCTATGGCTTCCATTAGAGAAACCAAATGATATCAACGACCGCTGCCCTATGGCTTGCATTAGAGATACCAAATGATATCAGCCACCACTGCCCTATGGCTTGCATTAGAGATACCACATGATATCAGCGACCACTGCCCTATGGCTTGCATTAGAGATACCAAATGAAATCAGCGACCACTTGTATTATCGTATAATAAACTTTTTTTTATTCTCGCTCCAGGTCTTCCTTCATGATCTATATTATTCAGAGCTTTATCAACTAGCTGCATACCAGACCCTGTTTTTACTTCTGGCTGATAAACATGCCCCTTTTGACCGAACTAATCCATTGTACTCTCAGACCAACTCTTGATAAGAAATCAAGCCTGGGCCAAGGTTAGACAAACTGGCTCGTTAAACAGGACAAATCAAACTACTTCCTTAGCGCTACGACAGACTGTTAGTGATCCCTCTAAATTCTGGAAAACCGTTAATTCCCACATACAGCCTCCAGTTAACTGTTCTTCCCACATACAGCCTCCAGTTAACTGGTCTTCCCACATACAGCCTCCAGTTAACTGTTCTTCCCACATACAGCCTCCAGTTAACTGTTCTTCCCACATACAGCCTCCAGTTAACTGTTCTTCCCACATACAGCCTCCAGTTAACTGTTCTTCCCACATACAGCCTCCAGTTAACTGTTCTTCCAACATACAGCCTCCAGTTAACTGGTCTTCTTCCAACATACAGCCTCCAGTTAACTGTTCTTCCCACATACAGCCTCCAGTTAACTGTTCTTCTTCCAACATACAGCCTCCAGTTAACTGTTCTTCCCACATACAGCCTCCAGTTAACTGTTCTTCTTCCAACATACAGCCTCCAGTTAACTGTTCTTCTTCCAACATACAGCCTCCAGTTAACTGTTCTTCCAACATACAGCCTCCAGTTAACTGTTCTTCCCACATACAGCCTCCAGTTAACTGTTCTTCTTCCTACATACAGCCTCCAGTTAACTGTTCTTCCCACATACAGCCTCCAGTTAACTGTTCTTCCCACATACAGCCTCCAGTTAACTGTTCTTCCAACATACAGCCTCCAGTTAACTGGTCTTCTTCCAACATACAGCCTCCAGTTAACTGTTCTTCCCACATACAGCCTCCAGTTAACTGTTCTTCTTCCAACATACAGCCTCCAGTTAACTGTTCTTCCCACATACAGCCTCCAGTTAACTGTTCTTCTTCCAACATACAGCCTCCAGTTAACTGTTCTTCTTCCAACATACAGCCTCCAGTTAACTGTTCTTCCAACATACAGCCTCCAGTTAACTGTTCTTCCCACATACAGCCTCCAGTTAACTGTTCTTCTTCCTACATACAGCCTCCAGTTAACTGTTCTACCCACATACAGCCTCCAGTTAACTGTTCTACCCACATACAGCCTCCAGTTAACTGTTCTTCTTCCCACATACAGCCTCCAGTTAACTGTTCTTCCCACATACAGCCTCCAGTTGCCTCAATGGATGTTCAGTCAACCTCAAGTCATTTAGGAACCGATAGTCAAGGTTTTTCTTTTTGGCACCTCACAGAAACCAAAGTCCTTAATAGCTTTAGTATCAGGAAATATCCCCAAAGTGTGGAAAGCAGCTTTTGTGCCTCCACTCCATAAGGGCGGGGATTGTAGTGATCCCATTTCCAGGCTCCCTATGCGAAAATATTAGAATCACTGGTCAACAAACAGCTACGTTATTTTCTATATTTAAATGGTATTAATGTTAATAAATCCGGATTCAGACTTAAAAATAGCACCACTACGGCAACCATGCTTGTTGTAAATGATATTGCAAATGCCTTGGATGATAGACAGAATGGTGCTGTATACCATGTTATTCTGTTGAATAAGCTGTCCTCCATAGGGTTGGATAAGCTGTCCTCCATAGGGTTGAATAAGCTGTCCTCCATAGGGTTGGATGCTTCCTCCATAGGGTTGAATATGCTGTCCTCCATAGGGTTGAATAAGCTGTCCTCCATAGGGTTGAATAAGCTGTCCTCCATAGGGTTGAATAAGCTGTCCTCCATAGGGTTGAATAAGCTGTCCTCGATAGGGTTGGATAAGCTGTCCTCGATAGGGTTGAATAAGCTGTCCTCCATTGGGTTGAATAAGCTGTCCTCCATAGGGTTGAATAAGCTGTCCTCCATAGGGTTGGATGCTTCCTCCATAGGGTTGAATATGCTGTCCTCCATAGGGTTGAATAAGCTGTCCTCCATAGGGTTGGATAAGCTGTCCTCGATAGGGTTGAATAAGCTGTCCTCCATTGGGTTGGATGCTTCCTCCATAGGGTTGAATATGCTGTCCTCCATAGGGTTGAATATGCTGTCCTCCATAGGGTTGAATAAGCTGTCCTCCATAGGGTTGGATAAGCTGTCCTCCATAGGGTTGAATAAGCTGTCCTCCATAGGGTTGAATAAGCTGTCCTCCATAGGGTTGGATGCTTCCTCCATAGGGTTGAATAAGCTGTCCTCCATAGGGTTGGATAAGCTGTCCTCCATAGGGTTGGATGCTTCCTCCATAGGGTTGGATAAGCTGTCCTCCATAGGGTTGAATAAGCTGTCCTCCATAGGGTTGGATAAGCTGTCCTCGATAGGGTTGAATAAGCTGTCCTCCATAGGGTTGGATGCTTCCTCCATAGGGTTGAATAAGCTGTCCTCCATAGGGTTGGATGCTTCCTCCATAGGGTTGAATAAGCTGTCCTCCATAGGGTTGGATAAGCTGTCCTCCATAGGGTTGAATAAGCTGTCCTCCATAGGGTTGAATAAGCTGTCCTCCATAGGGTTGAATAAGCTGTCCTCCATAGGGTTGAATAAGCTGTCCTCCATAGGGTTGGATAAGCTGTCCTCCATAGGGTTGAATAAGCTGTCCTCCATAGGGTTGAATAAGCTGTCCTCCATAGGGTTGGATAAGCTGTCCTCCATAGGGTTGGATGCTTCCTCCATAGGGTTGGATAAGCTGTCCTCCATAGGGTTGGATGCTTCCTCCATAGGGTTGAATAAGCTGTCCTCCATAGGGTTGGATAAGCTGTCCTCCATAGGGTTGGATGCTTCCTCCATAGGGTTGGATGCTTCCTCCATAGGGTTGGATAAGCTGTCCTCCATAGGGTTGGATGCTTCCTCCATAGGGTTGAATAAGCTGTCCTCCATAGGGTTGGATAAGCTGTCCTCCATAGGGTTGGATGCTTCCTCCATAGGGTTGGATGCTTCCTCCATAGGGTTGGATAAGCTGTCCTCCATAGGGTTGGATAAGCTGTCCTCCATAGGGTTGGATGCTTCCTCCATAGGGTTGGATAAGCTGTCCTCCATAGGGTTGGATGCTTCCTCCATAGGGTTGAATAAGCTGTCCTCCATAGGGTTGGATAAGCTGTCCTCCATAGGGTTGGATGCTTCCTCCATAGGGTTGGATGCTTCCTCCATAGGGTTGGATAAGCTGTCCTCCATAGGGTTGGATGCTTCCTCCATAGGGTTGAATAAGCTGTCCTCCATAGGGTTGGATAAGCTGTCCTCCATAGGGTTGGATGCTTCCTCCATAGGGTTGGATAAGCTGTCCTCCATAGGGTTGGATGCTTCCTCCATAGGGTTGGATGCTTCCTCCATAGGGTTGGATAAGCTGTCCTCCATAGGGTTGAATAAGCTGTCCTCCATAGGGTTGGATAAGCTGTCCTCCATAGGGTTGGATGCTTCCTCCATAGGGTTGGATAAGCTGTCCTCCATAGGGTTGGATAAGCTGTCCTCCATAGAGTTGAATAAGCTGTCCTCCATAGGGTTGAATAAGCTGTCCTCCATAGGGTTGGATAAGCTGTCCTCCATAGGGTTGAATAAGCTGTCCTCCATAGGGTTGGATAAGCTGTCCTCCATAGGGTTGAATAAGCTGTCCTCCATAGGGTTGAATAAGCTGTCCTCCATAGGGTTGGATAAGCTGTCCTCCATAGGGTTGGATGCTTCCTCCATAGGGTTGGGTACTGATGCTTGCCGATGGTTTCATAATTATCTCAATGACAGAACTCAGGCCGTCAAGGTTGATGAGGTCTAATCTGAGTTCCTTGAGTTACATAAAGGGGTGCCCCAAGGTTCGATACTCGGCCCACTAGTGTTTACAATCTATATAAATAATATTGGTAATGCTGTAAAAATATATATATATTCATTTGTATGCAAATTATAGAGTTGTATTCCATTGCTCTGTCGGTGGGCCAAGCCTTTTCACATTTGAAGTTGGATTTTCAACCTCTGCAGAGGTCAATATTGGATCTAAAGTTAGTGCTAAATGCAAACAAAACAAAATGCATGCTTTGTTTTCTAGGTCCCATAACCCAGATCTAAATTAATTTGTAATGACTTGTTTGAACGGTACACAAATTGAGCGAGTTCCTTCCTACAAATATCATGGTATCTGGCTTGATGACAAACTGTCATTTAAAAAATATGTCACTGAGCTGGTGAAGACGTTGAAGTTCAACGTTGGTTTCTTGTACAGAAACAAAGCATGTCTGACTTTTGTTAATATGAAGGAAAATGTCCAGGCCACAGACTATGGGGATACTATGTATCAGTGTACAGTGGTCCTCTGTAGCTCAATTGGTAGAGCATGGCGCTTGTAACGCCAGGGTAGTGGGTTCGATCCCCGGGACCACCCATACGTAAAAATGTATGCACACATGACTGTAAGTCGCTTTGGATAAAAGCGTCTGCTAAATGGCTTATTATTATATTATTATGTACAGTGCCTTAAGAAAGTATTCATACCCCTTGACTTATTCCACATTTTGTTCTTACAGCCTGAATTCAAAATGGATTAAATATATTTTTTTCTCACCCATCTACATACAATATCCCATAATGACAAAGTGAAAACATGTTTTTATAAATTTTGGCAAATGTATTGAAAATGAAATACAGAAATATCTCATTTACATAAGTATTCACACCCCTGAGTCAATACTTTGTAGAAGCACCTTTGGCAGCGATTACAGCTGTGAGTCTTTCTGGGTAAGTCTCTAAGAGCTTTACACACCTGGATTGTGCAACATTTGCCCATTATTCTTTTCAGAATTCTTCAAGCTCTGTCAAATTGATTGTATATCAGTGCTAGACAGCCATTTTCAAGTTTTGCCATAGATTTTCAAGTAGATTTCAGTCAACTGTAACTCGACCACTCAGGAACATTCACTGTCATCTTGGTAAGCAACTCCAGTGTAGATTTGGCCTTGTGTTTTAGGTTATTGTCCTGCTGAAAGGGGAATTCAGTGTCTTGTTCTGGTCCCCTTTGGTCAGTTCAGAGAAATGTTTATCAAGGTCTGTTTTAATTAATATGTTTTGTATATTGTATGTTGTATATACAGTATGTTGGATGTATTTCTGCAGGGCTCATCTAAAAAAGAGACCCTAGTCTCAGTATGACTTCCCTGTCAAAATAAAGGTTCAATAATTCAACACACTAATGTCTCTACATAAGTTATGTGGGGAATGGAGACGAGAGAATTGGGAGAGGAGAAAATTACACAACTGAATTAAAGCATTAAGAGAAACTGGAGCAAACCTCTACCTGATATTATACAGCCCTACCTGATATTATACAGCCCTACCTGATATTATACAGCCCTACCTGATATTATACAGCCCTACCTGATATTATACAGCCCTACCTGATATTATACAGCCCTACCTGATATTATACAGCAGAACAGCCCTACCTGATATTATACAGCCCTACCTGATATTATACAGCCCTACCTGATATTATACAGCCCTACCTGATATTATACAGCCCTACCTGATATTATACAGCCCTACCTGATATTATACAGCCCTACCTGATATTATACAGCAGAACAGCCCTACCTGATATTATACAGCATTACAGCCCTACCTGATATTATACAGCCCTACCTGCTATTATACAGCCCTACCTGATATTATACAGCAGTACAGCCCTACCTGATATTATACAGCCCTACCTGATATTATACAGCCCTACCTGATATTATACAGCCCTACCTGATATTATACAGCAGAACAGCCCTACCTGATATTATACAGCATTACAGCCCTACCTGATATTATACAGCCCTACCTGATATTATACAGCCCTACCTGCTATTATACAGCCCTACCTGATATTATACAGCATTACAGCCCTACCTGATATTATACAGCCCTACCTGATATTATACAGCCCTACCTGATATTATACAGCCATACCTGATATTATACAGCCCTACCTGATATTATACAGCCATACCTGATATTATACAGCAGTACAGCCCTACCTGATATTATACAGCCCTACCTGATATTATACAGCAGTACAGCCCTACCTGATATTATACAGATATACCTGATATTATACAGCCCTACCTGCTATTATACAGCCCTACCTGATATTATACAGCAGTACAGCCCTACCTGATATTATACAGCCCTACCTGATATTATACAGCCCTACCTGATATTATACAGCCCCACCTGATAGTATACAGCCCTACCTGATATTATACAGCCCTACCTGATATTATACAGCCCTACCTGATATTATAGAGCATTACAGCCCTACCTGCTATTATACAGCCCTACCTGATATTATACAGCAGTACAGCCCTACCTGATATTATACAGCCCTACCTGATATTATACAGCCCTACCTGATATTATACAGCAGTACAGCCCTACCTGATATTATACAGCCCTACCTGATATTATACAGCAGTACAGCCCTACCTGATATTATACAGCCCTACCTGATATTATACAGCAGTACAGCCCTACCTGATATTATACAGCCATACCTGATATTATACAGCCCTACCTGATATTATACAGCCCTACCTGCTATTATACAGCCCTACCTGATATTATACAGCAGTACAGCCCTACCTGATATTATACAGCCCTACCTGATATTATACAGCAGTACAGCCCTACCTGATATTATACAGCCCTACCTGATATTATACAGCAGTACAGCCCTACCTGATATTATACAGCCCTACCTGATATTATACAGCAGTACAGCCCTACCTGATATTATACAGCCCTACCTGATATTATACAGCCCTACCTGATATTATACAGCCCCACCTGATAGTATACAGCCCTACCTGATATTATACAGCCCTACCTGATATTATACAGCCCTACCTGATATTATACAGCATTACAGCCCTACCTGCTATTATACAGCCCTACCTGATATTATACAGCAGTACAGCCCTACCTGATATTATACAGCCCTACCTGATATTATACAGCAGTACAGCCCTACCTGATATTATACAGCCCTACCTGATATTATACAGCCCTACCTGATATTATACAGCCCTACCTGCTATTATACAGCCCTACCTGATATTATACAGCAGTACAGCCCTACCTGATATTATACAGATATACCTGATATTATACAGCCCTACCTGCTATTATACAGCCCTACCTGATATTATACAGCAGTACAGCCCTACCTGATATTATACAGCCCTACCTGATATTATACAGCAGTACAGCCCTACCTGATATTATACAGCCCTACCTGATATTATACAGCCCCACCTGATAGTATACAGCCCTACCTGATATTATACAGCCCTACCTGATGTTATACAGCCCTACCTGATATTATACAGCAGTACAGCCCTACCTGATATTATACAGCCATACCTGATATTATACAGCCCTGCCTGATATTATACAGCCCTACCTGATATTATACAGCATTACAGCCCTACCTGATATTATACAGCCATACCTGATATTATACAGCCCTACCTGATATTATACAGCCATACCTGATATTATACAGCCCTACCTGATATTATACAGCCATACCTGATATTATACAGCCCTACCTGATATTATACAGCCCTACCTGATATTATACAGCAGTACAGCCCTACCTGATATTATACAGCCCTACCTGATATTATACAGCAGTACAGCCCTACCTGATATTATACAGCCCTACCTGATATTATACAGCCCTACCTGATATTATACAGCCCTACCTGATATTATACAGCCCTACCTGATATTATACAGCCCTACCTGATATTATACAGCAGTACAGCCCTACCTGATATTATACAGCCATACCTGATATTATACAGCCCTACCTGATATTATACAGCCCTGCCTGATATTATACAGCCCTACCTGATATTATACAGCCCTACCTGATATTATACAGCCATACCTGATATTATACAGCCCTACCTGATATTATACAGCCCTACCTGATATTATACAGCCATACCTGATATTATACAGCCCTACCTGATATTATACAGCCATACCTGATATTATACAGCCCTACCTGATATTATACAGCCCTACCTGATATTATACAGCAGTACAGCCCTACCTGATATTATACAGCCCTACCTGATATTATACAGCAGTACAGCCCTACCTGATATTATACAGCCATACCTGATATTATACAGCCCTACCTGATATTATACAGCCCTACCTGATATTATACAGCCCTACCTGATATTATACAGCAGTACAGCCCTACCTGATATTATACAGCCATACCTGATATTATACAGCCCTACCTGATATTATACAGCCCTACCTGATATTATACAGCAGTACAGCCCTACCTGATATTATACAGCCCTACCTGATATTATACAGCCATACCTGATATTATACAGCAGTACAGCCCTACCTGATATTATACAGCCCTACCTGCTATTATACAGCCCTACCTGATATTATACAGCAGTACAGCCCTACCTGATATTATACAGCCCTACCTGCTATTATACAGCCCTACCTGATATTATACAGCCCTGCCTGATATTATACAGCCATACCTGATATTATACAGCCCTACCTGATATTATACAGCCCTACCTGATATTATACAGCCCTACCTGATATTATACAGCCATACCTGATATTATACAGCCCTACCTGATATTATACAGCCCTACCTGATATTATACAGCAGTACAGCCCTACCTGATATTATACAGCCCTACCTGATATTATACAGCAGTACAGCCCTACCTGATATTATACAGCCATACCTGATATTATACAGCCCTACCTGATATTATACAGCCCTACCTGATATTATACAGCCCTACCTGATATTATACAGCAGTACAGCCCTACCTGATATTATACAGCCATACCTGATATTATACAGCCCTACCTGATATTATACAGCCCTACCTGATATTATACAGCAGTACAGCCCTACCTGATATTATACAGCCCTACCTGATATTATACAGCCCTACCTGATATTATACAGCAGTACAGCCCTACCTGATATTATACAGCCCTACCTGCTATTATACAGCCCTACCTGATATTATACAGCAGTACAGCCCTACCTGATATTATACAGCCCTACCTGCTATTATACAGCCCTACCTGATATTATACAGCCCTGCCTGATATTATACAGCCATACCTGATATTATACAGCCCTACCTGATATTATACAGCCCTACCTGATATTATACAGCCCTACCTGATATTATACAGCCCTACCTGATATTATACAGCAGTACAGCTCTACCTGATATTATACAGCCCTACCTGATATTATACAGCCCTACCTGATATTATACAGCCCTACCTGATATTATACAGCAGTACAGCTCTACCTGATATTATACAGCCCTACCTGATATTATACAGCCCTACCTGATATTATACAGCCCTACCTGATATTATACAGCCCTACCTGATATTATACAGCCCTACCTGATATTATACAGCATTAAAGCCCTACCTGATATTATACAGCCCTACCTGATATTATACAGCCCTACCTGATATTATACAGCAGTACAGCCCTACCTGATATTATACAGCCCTACCTGCTATTATACAGCCCTACCTGCTATTATACAGCCCTACCTGATATTATACAGCCCTACCTGATATTATACAGCCCTACCTGCTATTATACAGCCCTACCTGATATTATACAGCATTACAGCCCTACCTGATATTATACAGCCCTACCTGATATTATACAGCCCTACCTGATATTATACAGCCATACCTGATATTATACAGCCCTACCTGATATTATACAGCCATACCTGATATTATACAGCAGTACAGCCCTACCTGATATTATACAGCCCTACCTGATATTATACAGCAGTACAGCCCTACCTGATATTATACAGATATACCTGATATTATACAGCCCTACCTGCTATTATACAGCCCTACCTGATATTATACAGCCCTACCTGATATTATACAGCCATACCTGATATTATACAGCAGTACAGCCCTACCTGATATTATACAGCCCTACCTGATATTATACAGCAGTACAGCCCTACCTGATATTATACAGATATACCTGATATTATACAGCCCTACCTGATATTATACAGCCCTACCTGATATTATACAGCCCTACCTGATATTATACAGCCCCACCTGATAGTATACAGCCCTACCTGATATTATACAGCCCTACCTGATATTATACAGCCCTACCTGATATTATACAGCATTACAGCCCTACCTGCTATTATACAGCCCTACCTGATATTATACAGCAGTACAGCCCTACCTGATATTATACAGCCCTACCTGATATTATACAGCCCTACCTGATATTATACAGCAGTACAGCCCTACCTGATATTATACAGCCCTACCTGATATTATACAGCAGTACAGCCCTACCTGATATTATACAGCCCTACCTGATATTATACAGCAGTACAGCCCTACCTGATATTATACAGCCCTACCTGATATTATACAGCCCTACCTGATATTATACAGCCCTACCTGCTATTATACAGCCCTACCTGATATTATACAGCAGTACAGCCCTACCTGATATTATACAGTCCTACCTGATATTATACAGCAGTACAGCCCTACCTGATATTATACAGCCCTACCTGATATTATACAGCAGTACAGCCCTACCTGATATTATACAGCCCTACCTGATATTATACAGCAGTACAGCCCTACCTGATATTATACAGCCCTACCTGATATTATACAGCCCTACCTGATATTATACAGCCCCACCTGATAGTATACAGCCCTACCTGATATTATACAGCCCTACCTGATATTATACAGCCCTACCTGATATTATACAGCATTACAGCCCTACCTGCTATTTTACAGCCCTACCTGATATTATAAAGCAGTACAGCCCTACCTGATATTATACAGCCCTACCTGATATTATACAGCCCTACCTGATATTATACAGCAGTACAGCCCTACCTGATATTATACAGCCCTACCTGATATTATACAGCCCTACCTGATATTATACAGCCCTACCTGCTATTATACAGCCCTACCTGATATTATACAGCAGTACAGCCCTACCTGATATTATACAGCCCTACCTGATATTATACAGCAGTACAGCCCTACCTGATATTATACAGATATACCTGATATTATACAGCCCTACCTGCTATTATACAGCCCTACCTGATATTATACAGCAGTACAGCCCTACCTGATATTATACAGCCCTACCTGATATTATACAGCAGTACAGCCCTACCTGATATTATACAGCCCTACCTGATATTATACAGCCCCACCTGATAGTATACAGCCCTACCTTATATTATACAGCCCTACCTGATATTATACAGCCCTACCTGATATTATACAGCCATACCTGATATTATACAGCAGTACAGCCCTACCTGATATTATACAGCCATACCTGATATTATACAGCCCTGCCTGATATTATACAGCCCTACCTGATATTATACAGCATTACAGCCCTACCTGATATTATACAGCCATACCTGATATTATACAGCCATACCTGATATTATACAGCCCTACCTGATATTATACAGCCATACCTGATATTATACAGCCCTACCTGATATTATACAGCCCTACCTGATATTATACAGCAGTACAGCCCTACCTGATATTATACAGCCCTACCTGATATTATACAGCAGTACAGCCCTACCTGATATTATACAGCCCTACCTGATATTATACAGCCCTACCTGATATTATACAGCCCTACCTGATATTATACAGCCCTACCTGATATTATACAGCAGTACAGCCCTACCTGATATTATACATCCATACCTGATATTATACAGCCCTACCTGATATTATACAGCCCTACCTGATATTATACAGCAGTACAGCCCTACCTGATATTATACAGCCCTACCTGATATTATACAGCAGTACAGCCCTACCTGATATTATACAGCCCTACCTGATATTATACAGCCCTACCTGATATTATACAGCAGTACAGCCCTACCTGATATTATACAGCCCTACCTGCTATTATACAGCCCTACCTGATATTATACAGCCCTGCCTGATATTATACAGCCATACCTGATATTATACAGCCCTACCTGATATTATACAGCCCTACCTGATTTTATACAGCCCTACCTGATATTATACAGCCCTACCTGATATTATACAGCCCTACCTGATATTATACAGCCCTACCTGATATTATACAGCAGTACAGCCCTACCTGATATTATACAGCCCTACCTGATATTATACAGCAGTACAGCCCTACCTGATATTATACAGCCATACCTGATATTATACAGCCCTACCTGATATTATACAGCCCTACCTGATATTATACAGCCCTACCTGATATTATACAGCAGTACAGCCCTACCTGATATTATACAGCCATACCTGATATTATACAGCCCTACCTGATATTATACAGCCCTACCTGATATTATACAGCAGTACAGCCCTACCTGATATTATACAGCCCTACCTGATATTATACAGCCCTACCTGATATTATACAGCAGTACAGCCCTACCTGATATTATACAGCCCTACCTGCTATTATACAGCCCTACCTGATATTATACAGCAGTACAGCCCTACCTGATATTATACAGCCCTACCTGCTATTATACAGCCCTACCTGATATTATACAGCCCTGCCTGATATTATACAGCCATACCTGATATTATACAGCCCTACCTGATATTATACAGCCCTACCTGATATTATACAGCAGTACAGCTCTACCTGATATTATACAGCCCTACCTGATATTATACAGCCCTACCTGATATTATACAGCAGTACAGCTCTACCTGATATTATACAGCCCTACCTGATATTATACAGCCATACCTGATATTATACAGCCCTACCTGATATTATACAGCCCTACCTGATATTATACAGCCCTACCTGATATTATACAGCCCTACCTGATATTATACAGCCCTACCTGATATTATACAGCCCTACCTGATATTATACAGCATTAAAGCCCTACCTGATATTATACAGCCCTACCTGATATTATACAGCCCTACCTGATATTATACAGCCCTACCTGATATTATACAGCAGTGCAGCCCTACCTGATATTATACAGCCCTACCTGCTATTATACAGCCCTACCTGCTATTATACAGCCCTACCTGATATTATACAGCCCTACCTGATATTATACAGCCCTACCTGATACTATACAGCCCTACCTGATATTATACAGCCCTACCTGATATTATACAGCCCTACCTGATATTATACAGCCCTACCTGATACTATACAGCCCTACCTGATATTATACAGCCCTACCTGATATTATACAGCCCTACCTGATATTATACAGCATTACAGCCCTGCCTGATATTATACAGCCCTACCTGATATTATACAGCCCTACCTGATATTATACAGCAGTACAGCCCTACCTGCTATTATACAGCCCTACCTGATATTATACAGCCCTACCTGATATTATACAGCCCTACCTGATATTATACAGCAGTACAGCCCTACCTGATATTATACAGCCCTACCTGATATTATACAGCCCTACCTGATATTATCTGATATTATACAGCCCTACCTGATATTATACAGCTCTACCTGATATTATACAGCCCTACCTGATATTATACAGCCCTACCTGATATTATACAGCTCTACCTGATATTATACAGCCCTACCTGATATTATACAGCCCTACCTG
Organism: Coregonus lavaretus; assembly: GCF_964263955.1. Classification (NCBI taxonomy): domain Eukaryota; kingdom Metazoa; phylum Chordata; class Actinopteri; order Salmoniformes; family Salmonidae; genus Coregonus; species Coregonus lavaretus. The sequence continues at coordinate 48,737,864 of NC_140007.1, forward strand.
ATATTATACAGCTCTACCTGATATTATACAGCCCTACCTGATATTATACAGCAGTACAGCCCTACCTGATATTATACAGCCCTACCTGATATTATACAGCCCTACCTGATATTATACAGCTCTACCTGATATTATACAGCCCTACCTGATATTATACAGCAGTACAGCCCTACCTGATTTTATACAGCCCTACCTGATATTATACAGCCCTACCTGATATTATACAGCCCTACCTGATATTATACAGCCCTTCCTGATATTATACAGCCCTACCTGATATTATACAGCCCTACCTGATATTATACAGCAGTACAGCCCTACCTGATATTATACAGCCCTACCTGATATTATACAGCCCTACCTGATATTATACAGCCCTACCTGATATTATACAGCAGTACAGCTCTACCTGATATTATACAGCCCTACCTGATATTATACAGCCCTGCCTGATATTATACAGCCATACCTGATATTATACAGCCCTACCTGATATTATACAGCCCTACCTGATATTATACAGCAGTACAGCCCTACCTGATATTATACAGCCATACCTGATATTATAGAGCCCTACCTGATATTATACAGCCCTACCTGATATTATACAGCAGTACAGCTCTACCTGATATTATACAGCCCTACCTGATATTATACAGCCCTGCCTGATATTATACAGCCATACCTGATATTATACAGCCCTACCTGATATTATACAGCATTACAGCCCTACCTGATATTATACAGCCCTACCTGATATTATACAGCCCTACCTGATATTATACAGCCCTGCCTGATATTATACAGCATTACAGCCCTACCTGATATTATACAGCCCTACCTGATATTATACAGCATTACAGCCCTACCTGATATTATACAGCATTACAGCCCTACCTGATATTATACAGCCCTACCTGATATTATACAGCATTACAGCCCTACCTGATATTATACAGCCCTACCTGATATTATACAGCCCTACCTGATATTATACAGCAGTACAGCCCTACCTGATATTATACAGCTCTACCTGATATTATACAGCCCTACCTGATATTATACAGCCCTACCTGAAATTATACAGCAGTACAGCTCTACCTGATATTATACAGCCCTACCTGATATTATACAGCCCTGCCTGATATTATACAGCCCTACCTGATATTATACAGCAGTACAGCCCTACCTGATATTATACAGATATACCTGATATTATACAGCCCTACCTGCTATTATACAGCCCTACCTGATATTATACAGCAGTACAGCCCTACCTGATATTATACAGCCCTACCTGATATTATACAGCAGTACAGCCCTACCTGATATTATACAGCCCTACCTGATATTATACAGCCCCACCTGATAGTATACAGCCCTACCTTATATTATACAGCCCTACCTGATATTATACAGCCCTACCTGATATTATACAGCCATACCTGATATTATACAGCAGTACAGCCCTACCTGATATTATACAGCCATACCTGATATTATACAGCCCTGCCTGATATTATACAGCCCTACCTGATATTATACAGCATTACAGCCCTACCTGATATTATACAGCCATACCTGATATTATACAGCCATACCTGATATTATACAGCCCTACCTGATATTATACAGCCATACCTGATATTATACAGCCCTACCTGATATTATACAGCCCTACCTGATATTATACAGCAGTACAGCCCTACCTGATATTATACAGCCCTACCTGATATTATACAGCAGTACAGCCCTACCTGATATTATACAGCCCTACCTGATATTATACAGCCCTACCTGATATTATACAGCCCTACCTGATATTATACAGCCCTACCTGATATTATACAGCAGTACAGCCCTACCTGATATTATACATCCATACCTGATATTATACAGCCCTACCTGATATTATACAGCCCTACCTGATATTATACAGCAGTACAGCCCTACCTGATATTATACAGCCCTACCTGATATTATACAGCAGTACAGCCCTACCTGATATTATACAGCCCTACCTGATATTATACAGCCCTACCTGATATTATACAGCAGTACAGCCCTACCTGATATTATACAGCCCTACCTGCTATTATACAGCCCTACCTGATATTATACAGCCCTGCCTGATATTATACAGCCATACCTGATATTATACAGCCCTACCTGATATTATACAGCCCTACCTGATTTTATACAGCCCTACCTGATATTATACAGCCCTACCTGATATTATACAGCCCTACCTGATATTATACAGCCCTACCTGATATTATACAGCAGTACAGCCCTACCTGATATTATACAGCCCTACCTGATATTATACAGCAGTACAGCCCTACCTGATATTATACAGCCATACCTGATATTATACAGCCCTACCTGATATTATACAGCCCTACCTGATATTATACAGCCCTACCTGATATTATACAGCAGTACAGCCCTACCTGATATTATACAGCCATACCTGATATTATACAGCCCTACCTGATATTATACAGCAGTACAGCCCTACCTGATATTATACAGCCCTACCTGATATTATACAGCAGTACAGCCCTACCTGATATTATACAGATATACCTGATATTATACAGCCCTACCTGCTATTATACAGCCCTACCTGATATTATACAGCAGTACAGCCCTACCTGATATTATACAGCCCTACCTGATATTATACAGCAGTACAGCCCTACCTGATATTATACAGCCCTACCTGATATTATACAGCCCCACCTGATAGTATACAGCCCTACCTTATATTATACAGCCCTACCTGATATTATACAGCCCTACCTGATATTATACAGCCATACCTGATATTATACAGCAGTACAGCCCTACCTGATATTATACAGCCATACCTGATATTATACAGCCCTGCCTGATATTATACAGCCCTACCTGATATTATACAGCATTACAGCCCTACCTGATATTATACAGCCATACCTGATATTATACAGCCATACCTGATATTATACAGCCCTACCTGATATTATACAGCCATACCTGATATTATACAGCCCTACCTGATATTATACAGCCCTACCTGATATTATACAGCAGTACAGCCCTACCTGATATTATACAGCCCTACCTGATATTATACAGCAGTACAGCCCTACCTGATATTATACAGCCCTACCTGATATTATACAGCCCTACCTGATATTATACAGCCCTACCTGATATTATACAGCCCTACCTGATATTATACAGCAGTACAGCCCTACCTGATATTATACATCCATACCTGATATTATACAGCCCTACCTGATATTATACAGCCCTACCTGATATTATACAGCAGTACAGCCCTACCTGATATTATACAGCCCTACCTGATATTATACAGCAGTACAGCCCTACCTGATATTATACAGCCCTACCTGATATTATACAGCCCTACCTGATATTATACAGCAGTACAGCCCTACCTGATATTATACAGCCCTACCTGCTATTATACAGCCCTACCTGATATTATACAGCCCTGCCTGATATTATACAGCCATACCTGATATTATACAGCCCTACCTGATATTATACAGCCCTACCTGATTTTATACAGCCCTACCTGATATTATACAGCCCTACCTGATATTATACAGCCCTACCTGATATTATACAGCCCTACCTGATATTATACAGCAGTACAGCCCTACCTGATATTATACAGCCCTACCTGATATTATACAGCAGTACAGCCCTACCTGATATTATACAGCCATACCTGATATTATACAGCCCTACCTGATATTATACAGCCCTACCTGATATTATACAGCCCTACCTGATATTATACAGCAGTACAGCCCTACCTGATATTATACAGCCATACCTGATATTATACAGCCCTACCTGATATTATACAGCCCTACCTGATATTATACAGCAGTACAGCCCTACCTGATATTATACAGCCCTACCTGATATTATACAGCCCTACCTGATATTATACAGCAGTACAGCCCTACCTGATATTATACAGCCCTACCTGCTATTATACAGCCCTACCTGATATTATACAGCAGTACAGCCCTACCTGATATTATACAGCCCTACCTGCTATTATACAGCCCTACCTGATATTATACAGCCCTGCCTGATATTATACAGCCATACCTGATATTATACAGCCCTACCTGATATTATACAGCCCTACCTGATATTATACAGCAGTACAGCTCTACCTGATATTATACAGCCCTACCTGATATTATACAGCCCTACCTGATATTATACAGCAGTACAGCTCTACCTGATATTATACAGCCCTACCTGATATTATACAGCCATACCTGATATTATACAGCCCTACCTGATATTATACAGCCCTACCTGATATTATACAGCCCTACCTGATATTATACAGCCCTACCTGATATTATACAGCCCTACCTGATATTATACAGCCCTACCTGATATTATACAGCATTAAAGCCCTACCTGATATTATACAGCCCTACCTGATATTATACAGCCCTACCTGATATTATACAGCCCTACCTGATATTATACAGCAGTGCAGCCCTACCTGATATTATACAGCCCTACCTGCTATTATACAGCCCTACCTGCTATTATACAGCCCTACCTGATATTATACAGCCCTACCTGATATTATACAGCCCTACCTGATACTATACAGCCCTACCTGATATTATACAGCCCTACCTGATATTATACAGCCCTACCTGATATTATACAGCCCTACCTGATACTATACAGCCCTACCTGATATTATACAGCCCTACCTGATATTATACAGCCCTACCTGATATTATACAGCATTACAGCCCTGCCTGATATTATACAGCCCTACCTGATATTATACAGCCCTACCTGATATTATACAGCAGTACAGCCCTACCTGCTATTATACAGCCCTACCTGATATTATACAGCCCTACCTGATATTATACAGCCCTACCTGATATTATACAGCAGTACAGCCCTACCTGATATTATACAGCCCTACCTGATATTATACAGCCCTACCTGATATTATCTGATATTATACAGCCCTACCTGATATTATACAGCTCTACCTGATATTATACAGCCCTACCTGATATTATACAGCCCTACCTGATATTATACAGCTCTACCTGATATTATACAGCCCTACCTGATATTATACAGCCCTACCTGATATTATACAGCTCTACCTGATATTATACAGCCCTACCTGATATTATACAGCAGTACAGCCCTACCTGATATTATACAGCCCTACCTGATATTATACAGCCCTACCTGATATTATACAGCTCTACCTGATATTATACAGCCCTACCTGATATTATACAGCAGTACAGCCCTACCTGATTTTATACAGCCCTACCTGATATTATACAGCCCTACCTGATATTATACAGCCCTACCTGATATTATACAGCCCTTCCTGATATTATACAGCCCTACCTGATATTATACAGCCCTACCTGATATTATACAGCAGTACAGCCCTACCTGATATTATACAGCCCTACCTGATATTATACAGCCCTACCTGATATTATACAGCCCTACCTGATATTATACAGCAGTACAGCTCTACCTGATATTATACAGCCCTACCTGATATTATACAGCCCTGCCTGATATTATACAGCCATACCTGATATTATACAGCCCTACCTGATATTATACAGCCCTACCTGATATTATACAGCAGTACAGCCCTACCTGATATTATACAGCCATACCTGATATTATAGAGCCCTACCTGATATTATACAGCCCTACCTGATATTATACAGCAGTACAGCTCTACCTGATATTATACAGCCCTACCTGATATTATACAGCCCTGCCTGATATTATACAGCCATACCTGATATTATACAGCCCTACCTGATATTATACAGCATTACAGCCCTACCTGATATTATACAGCCCTACCTGATATTATACAGCCCTACCTGATATTATACAGCCCTGCCTGATATTATACAGCATTACAGCCCTACCTGATATTATACAGCCCTACCTGATATTATACAGCATTACAGCCCTACCTGATATTATACAGCATTACAGCCCTACCTGATATTATACAGCCCTACCTGATATTATACAGCATTACAGCCCTACCTGATATTATACAGCCCTACCTGATATTATACAGCCCTACCTGATATTATACAGCAGTACAGCCCTACCTGATATTATACAGCTCTACCTGATATTATACAGCCCTACCTGATATTATACAGCCCTACCTGAAATTATACAGCAGTACAGCTCTACCTGATATTATACAGCCCTACCTGATATTATACAGCCCTGCCTGATATTATACAGCCATACCTGATATTATACAGCCATACCTGATATTATACAGCCCTACCTGATATTATACAGCATTACAGCCCTACCTGATATTATACAGCCCTACCTGATATTATACAGCATTACAGCCCTACCTGATATTATACAGCCCTACCTGATATTATACAGCATCACAGCCCTACCTGATATTATACAGCCATACCTGATATTATACAGCCCTACCTGATATTATACAGCATTACAGCCCTACCTGATATTATACAGCCCTACCTGATATTATACAGCCCTACCTGATATTATACAGCCCTACCTGATATTATACAGCCCTACCTGATATTATACAGCAGTACAGCCCTACCTGATATTATACAGCAGTACAGCCATACCTGATATTATACAGCCCTACCTGATATTATACAGGTCTACCTGATATTATACAGCTCTACCTGATATTATACAGCCCTACCTGATATTATACAGCCCTACCTGAAATTATACAGCAGTACAGCTCTACCTGATATTATACAGCCCTACCTGATATTATACAGCCCTGCCTGATATTATACAGCCATACCTGATATTATACAGCCATACCTGATATTATACAGCCCTACCTGATATTATACAGCATTACAGCCCTACCTGATATTATACAGCCCTACCTGATATTATACAGCCCTGCCTGATATTATACAGCCCTGCCTGATATTATACAGCCATACCTGATATTATACAGCCCTACCTGATATTATACAGCCCTACCTGATATTATACAGCATTACAGCCCTACCTGATATTATACAGCCCTACCTGATATTATACAGCATTACAGCCCTACCTGATATTATACAGCCCTACCTGATATTATACAGCATCACAGCCCTACCTGATATTATACAGCCCTACCTGATATTATACAGCCCTACCTGATATTATACAGCCATGCCTGATATTATACAGCCCTACCTGATATTATACAGCATCACAGCCCTACCTGATATTATACAGCCCTACCTGATATTATACAGCCCTACCTGATATTATACAGCCCTACCTGATATTATACAGCCCTACCTGATATTATACAGCAGTACAGCCCTACCTGATATTATACAGCCCTACCTGATATTATACAGCAGTACAGCCCTACCTGATATTATACAGCCCTACCTGATATTATACAGCCCTACCTGATATTATACAGCCCTACCTGATATTATACAGCAGTACAGCCCTACCTGATATTATACAGCCCTACCTGATATTATACAGCATTACAGCCCTACCTGATATTATACAGCCCTACCTGATATTATACAGCCCTACCTGATATTATACAGCATTACAGCCCTACCTGATATTATACAGCAGTACAGCCCTACCTGATATTATACAGCCCTACCTGATATTATACAGCCCTACCTGATATTATACAGCAGTACAGCCCTACCTGATATTATACAGCCCTACCTGATACTATACAGCCCTACCTGATATTATACAGCCCTACCTGATATTATACAGCCCTACCTGATATTATACAGCCCTACCTGATATTATACAGCATTACAGCCCTACCTGATATTATACAGCCCTACCTGATATTATACAGCCCTACCTGATATTATACAGCCCTACCTGATATTATACAGCCTACCTGATATTATTTACATTTACATTTACATTTACATTATACAGCAGTACAGCCCTACCTGATATTATACAGCCCTACCTGATATTATACAGCCCTACCTGATATTATACGGCAGTACAGCCCTACCTGATATTATACAGCCCTACCTGATATTATACAGCCCTACCTGATACTATACAGCCCTACCTGATATTATACAGCCCTACCTGATATTATACAGCCCTACCTGATACTATACAGCCCTACCTGATATTATACAGCAGTACAGCTCTACCTGATATTATACAGCCCTACCTAATACTATACAGCCCTACCTGATATTATACAGCAGTACAGCCCTACCTGATATTATACAGCCCTACCTGATATTATACAGCCCTACCTGATATTATACAGCAGTACAGCCCTACCTGATATTATACAGCCCTACCTGATATTATACAGCCCTACCTGATATTATACAGCATTACAGCCCTGCCTGATATTATACAGCCCTACCTGATATTATACAGCCCTACCTGATATTATACAGCCCTGACTGATATTATACAGCCCTACCTGATATTATCAGCCCTACCTGATATTATCAGCCCTACCTGATATTATACAGCCCTACCTGATATTATACAGCCCTACCTGATATTATACAGCCCTACCTGATATTATACAGCCCTACCTGATATTATACAGCATTACAGCCCTACCTGATATTATACAGCCCTACCTGATATTATCAGCCCTACCTGATATTATACAGCCCTGCCTGATATTATACAGCCCTACCTGATATTATACATCCCTACCTGATATTATACAGCCCTACCTGATATTATACAGCAGTACAGCCCTACCTTATATTATACAGCCCTACCTGATATTATACAGCCCTACCTGATATTATACAGCCCTACCTGATATTATACAGCAGTACAGCCCTACCTGATATTATACAGCAGTACAGCCCTACCTACAGTGGGTTAAAAAAAGTATTTATTCAGTCACCAATTGTGCAAGTTCTCCCACTTAAAAAGATGAGAGAGGCCTGTAATTTTCATCATAGGTACACGTCAACTATGACACACAAATTGAGCTTTTTTTTCTCCAGAAAATCACATGGATTTTTTATGAATTTATTTGCAAATTATGGTGGAAAATAAGTATTTGGTCACCTACAAACAAGCAAGATTTCTGGCTCTCACAGACCTGTAACTTCTTCTTTAAGAGGCTCCTCTGTCCTCCACTCGTTACCTGTATTAATGGCACCTGTTTGAACTTGTTTTCAGTATAAAAGACACTTGTCCACAACCTCAAACAGTCACACTCCAAACTCCACTATGGCCAAGACCAAAGAGCTGTCAAAGGACACCAGAAACAAAATTGTAGACCTGCACCAGGCTGGGAAGACTGAATCTGCAATAGGTAAGCAGCTTGGTTTGAAGAAATCAACTGTGGGAGCAATTATTAGGAAATGGAAGACATACAAGACCACTGATAATCTCCCTCGATCTGGGGTTCCACGCAAGATCTAACCCCGTAGGGTCAAAATGATCACAAGAACGGTGAGCAAAAATCCCAGAACCACACGGGGGGACCTAGTGAATGACCTGCAGAGAGCTGGGACCAAAGTAACAAAGCCTACCATCAGTAACACACTACGCCGCCAGGGACTCAAATCCTGCAGTGCCAGACATGTCCCCCTGCTTAAGCCAGTAGATGTCCAGGCCCGTCTGAAGTTTGCTAGAGTGCATTTGGATGATCCAGAAGAGGATTGGGAGAATGTCTTATGGTCAGATGAAACCAAAATATAACTTTTTGGTAAAAACTCAGCTCGTCGTGTTTGGAGGACAAAGAATGCTGAGTTGCATCCAAAGAACACCATACCTACTGTGAAGCATGGGGGTGGAAACATCATGCTTTGGGGCTGTTTTTCTGCAAAGGGACCAGGACGACTGATCCGTGTAAAGGAAAGAATGAATGGGGCCATGTATCGTGAGATTTTGAGTGAAAACCTCCTTCCATCAGCAAGGGCATTGAAGATGAAACTTGGCTGGGTCTTTCAGCATGACAATGATCCCAAACACACCGCCCGGGCAACGAATGAGTAGCTTCGTAAGAAGCATTTCAAGGTCCTGGAGTGGCCTTGCCAGTCTCCAGATCTCAACCCCATAGAAAATCTTTGGAGGGAGTTGAAAGTCCGTGTTGCCAAGCGACAGCCCCAAAACATCACTGCTCTAGAGGAGATCTGCATGGAGGAATGGGCCAAAATACCAGCAACAGTGTGTGAAAACCTTGTGAAGACTTACAGAAAACGTTTGACCTGTGTCATTGCCAACAAAGGGTATATAACAAAGTATTGAGAAACTTTTGTTATTGCCCAAATACTTATTTTCCACCATAATTTGCAAATAAATTCATAAAAAATCCTACAATGTGATTTTCTGGAATTTTTTTCCTCATTTTGTCTGTCATAGTTGACGTGTACCTATGATGAAAATTACAGGCCTCTCTCATCTTTTTAAGTGGGAGAACTTGCACAATTGGTGGCTGACTAAATACTTTTCCCCCCCCACTGTAACAGGTAACATGGGCCACTACACAGCCTGTTGCCTGGAGACGGTTCAGGATGGTGCTGCTACAATGACTCCTGGTCAGTGACACACAGACACATGCACACGCACACACACGCACGCTACTGCATCACATTAGGTTGATCCTGCCTACATTCCAATGTCCAATGTAGGCTTAGAATACATACCCCAATGCGTTGCATCATACTAACTGGTATGGTTTCTTTTTCATCTTTCTCTCTCGTCTAGTGTGACTCCTATATCAGAGAACCGGCCTACGTCCTCTTCTACCGACGCCAGGAAGTGAACCCTGGACAGCCGATCACTACAGCTTGATGCTACAAACAGAGCATTCAGGAGCCAATCGGAAAAGCTGTTAAGCAGAGCTTTCAGCAGCCAATCACTACAGCTCATACTACAAATCAGAAACTGACAAATGCCAGACATGTGGATCCAATTTTAGCCCAGTGAACCTGTCTAAATTGGAGGTTTTGCGCAGAATTATCATTATTTGGCTAATAATGGGGGCCGCGAGGGGGAAAGAATTGTCCGGTGTGTTAGAAATGCATGGGCCGATTTCTGGTCCCAGTCCCTTCCTCCTACAAACATAGCACCCAGCAGCCCAAAAACTGTACTACATATGGGAATATTACAAACAGCTGTGATGTAGCGATGTTGTAACCAAGAAACCAGCATCTCGACCGACTGGTCTGACTACTTGAGGCTTGAGAGTGAGTCTGGGACTGAGAGAGGAGAAGAAACAGCAATGGGTGGAGAGAAGAGAAGAGTGATCCTATAGCTCTCACAAATATATGGACACTGTGTGTGTGTGTGTGTGAGAGAGAGAGAGACAGCGAGTGTGTGTGTGTGTGTGTGTGAGAGACAGCGTGTGTGTGTGTGTATGTAGAATTCCGTTCACACAGACGAGCAGAGAGTCTGTTACTCTGCACACACAACCATGATGAAACATATCAACATGTTATGAACCAATAATAACACCTCTTATGTAGGTTCAGGTTGAAAACCAACAACAGACTCTTTAGAAGGTGGTGTAGACCTGCAATATACTCAATAAAATAAAATAATACAATAAACAATATACTGTGTTGTAATAGTCATTCAATGTAAAGATGGCTAGAGAGAGTATAAAGTAGCTTATCCATACCATGCAGTTATAAAGTCTATTGTTTTTGTATTTATTGTAAGCTAGGACTGTGAAGCAAACTGGGGATAAGCGAGAGGTGTTTGAGCAACTTCTGAAATTCAATTTTTTCTAAATTCACAATTGTTATTAAATGAATGTTTCTTTCTTAATGACTTGTTGTTTTTACCCTTTGACTTCTATCCTTTATTTGATTCATGTGGATTTTCTTTATTTATTTTTTTGCTATTTCTTGTAAAGTATAAATAAAAACAGAACAAAACTGGTGGGTTGGAATGGATGTAATTTTTTCACTGTTTCTTTCCACTATGATTTGAAGACACTAGATGATATTATATATTATAAGAGATCTGTAGATCTAGTTCTCCATCTGCTGCCAGTGCGTGGCAGGCCGAAGTGGGCGGGGAATTCAGGTCGGACCGGAAGAGAAACGGCGACAACCGAAACAGAGCTAACAAAAGGTAGCATAACTTTAATCTAGCTATTTCTTTTTTTAACTGTCTTTATCAAACACAGTGGCATAACAACAGTATATTGATGATTATATATAACTTAAATGACTTTAAAACCGCAAATGGAGCTCATAAGTTTTTGACAACCAAACACTAACGTTAGCAAGCTAGCTAACTTGTTGTCGCATAAGCTAGCTGGCTATCTGGAAAATAATATTAGGACACAGCTGACGTTTAAACCGACTAGCAAAAACGGACCTTTAACTCCTAACCTTAAACAAACCCTTAACTCCTAACCTTAAACAAACCCTTAACTCCTAACCTTAAACAAACCCTTAACTCCTAACCACATTTGTATAAATTATGAAATGAATGATCGGTTTGGGCGTCAGACGTGTCCTTAAGTTAGTATTTTCCTAGCAAACTACCTAGCTAAACTGGCAACTATTTACAAAAAATGGATACACATAAGATGATTTCTCACTAATAATTTGTTTACCTGATTGTTCGTGGTTACTTTTGTATCTGCTGTCTAGTTTATTAGCTAATTATCTAGCTAATGACAGCTAGCTAGTAACGTTAGCTGGCCAAGCCAGTCTTAGCTAGCTAAGTTAGAGACAGTAATTAGCTAAAACATGTATCCTTATGAAATGTAGCTATCCTTCTTTGGTCATATGAAAGCGAACACTATTTCATTCATATGAACATTTACATTTTAGTCACTTAGCAGACGCTGTTACCCAGAGTGACTTACGGTTAAGTGCCTTGCTCGTGAACATTTGAGATATTTTTCACATAGTCGGGTTGGGGATTCGAACCAGCAACCTTTCAGTTGTTGGCCCAGCGCTCTTAAACTCTGCTACCTGCCGCCCATGAACAAAATGATCTGGTCAATATGAATACACATATTTAATACACATATCATCTGTATCAGGTGTATTAGTTAAGGGCTAGAAACCAAATAACCCCAGGCCCAGGACCAAGAAACCCTGAGCTAACTTAGTGAGGTAGCCTACAGTCTGGATATCACTATCGGTCCGTAGCTAGCAGCCTGTGAGTTACCGATGCTAAACAGAAACAAAGATAGAAGATGGCGTGGTATAATATGAGGGTTAATATCTATCGTCCCCCTCTCTCTCCTCCACCTCTCCCCCCCCTCTCTCTCTCTCTCTCTCCTCCACCTCTCCCCCCCTCTCTCTCTCTCTCTCTCTCTCTCTCTCCTCCACCTCTCCCCCCTCTCTCTCTCTCTCTCCTCCACCTCTCCCCCCTCTCTCTCTCTCTCTCCTCCACCTCTCCCCCCCCTCTCTCTCTCTCTCTCTCTCTCCTCCACCTCTCCCCCCCTCTCTCTCTCTTTCCTCCACCTCTCCCCTCTCTCTCTCTCCTCCACCTCTCCCTCTCTCTCTCTCTCACTCTCCACCTCTCCCCCCTCTCTCTCTCTCCTCCACCTCTCCCCCCTCTCTCTCTCTCTCCACCTCTCCCCCTCTCTCTCTCTCCTCCACCTCTCTCCTCTCTCTCTCTCTCCTCCACCTCTCTCCTCTCTCTCTCTCTCCTCCACCTCTCCCCCCTCTCTCTCTCTCCCCACCTCTCCCCCCTCTCTCTCTCTCTCCACCTCTCCCCCCTCTCTCTCTCTCTCCACCTCTCCCCCCTCCCCCCTCTCTCCTCCACCTCTCCCCCTCTCTCTCTCTCCTCCACCTCTCCCCCCTCTCTCTCTCTCCTCCACCTCTCCCCCCTCTCTCTCTCTCCTCCACCTCTCCCCCCTCTCTCTCTCTCCTACACCTCTCCCCCCTCTCTCTCTCTCCTACACCTCTCCCCCCTCTCTCTCTCTCTCCTCCACCTCTCCCCCCTCTCTCTCTCTCCTCCACCTCTCCCCCCTCTCTCTCTCTCTACACCTCTCCCCCCTCTCTCTCTCTCCTACACCTCTCCCCCTCTCTCTCTCTCTCCTCCACCTCTCCCCCCTCTCTCTCTCTCTCCTCCACCTCTCCCCCCTCTCTCTCTCTCCTCCACCTCTCCCCCCTCTCTCGCTCTCCTCCACCTCTTCCCCCTCTCTCTCTCCTCCACCTCTCCCCCCTCTCTCTCTCTCCTCCACCTCTCCCCCCCTCTCTCTCTCTCCTCCACCTCTCCCCACCTCTCTCTCTCTCCTCCACCTCTCCCCCCTCTCTCGCTCTCCTCCACCTCTTCCCCCTCTCTCTCTCCTCCACCTCTCCCCCCTCTCTCTCTCTCCTCCACCTCTCCCCCCCTCTCTCTCTCTCCTCCACCTCTCCCCACCTCTCTCTCTCTCCTCCACCTCTCCCCACCTCTCTCTCTCTCCTCCACCTCTCCCCACCTCTCTCTCTCTCCTCCACCTCTCCCCACCTCTCTCTCTCTCCTCCACCTCTCCCCCCTCTCTCTCTCTCCTCCACCTCTCCCACCTCTCTCTCTCTCTCCTCCACCTCTCCCACCTCTCTCTCTCTCTCCTCCCCCTCTCCCCCTCTCTCTCTCTCTCCTCCACCTCTCCCCCCTCTCTCTCTCTCCTCCACCTCTCCCCCCTCTCTCTCTCCTCCACCTCTCCCCCCTCTCTCTCTCTCCTCCACCTCTCGCCCCTCTCTCTCTCTCCCCTCTCTCTCCTCCACCTCTCCTTCTCCCCTCTCTCTCCCCCACCTCTCCTTCTCCCCCCATCATGTAGATGGCAGCAATCAGGAAGAAGCTGGTGATAGTGGGAGACGGCGCGTGTGGGAAGACCTGCCTGCTGATCGTCTTCAGTAAAGACCAGTTCCCAGAGGTCTACGTGCCCACTGTGTTCGAGAACTATGTGGCCGACATCGAGGTCGATGGCAAAACAGGTGAGCCTCAGCCAGGGTCCTAGTTCCGAACCAAACTGACCTTGTTTTCATTTCCTCTTGGGCCCAATTCCAAACCAGCCCCTTGGCCCTAACCCCAAGGCCCTTGTTTCCATCTGGAAGGGTTGGATATAATGACAAATGGTTCCACCCCCTTTCGTGAAGTAACACACGCACTTGACTTTAAAAAATATCCCTACTAGCACTGACTTTGCTGAAACGTTTCTTACTCTGACTGAGATATGTGGTTTGTGGTTGTTCCACCTAGCTATCTTAAGATAAATGCACTAACTTCCCTGGATAAGAGTGTCGGCAAAATCAATAGAATTGCAAGAAAATGAGCTTTAAAACTGCAAAAATGTATCAGCACCCCTTGACAAAATATGTAGAATTGCAGAAAATATGCTTTAAACCTGCAAAATGTATCCGCCAACAAGTGGGGTGGGGGGGTGGGGTGGGGGGGGGGGGGGGCTGATTTAGCAATGTCTAATGTGTATTCATGTGATATTTGAGTGACTCGAACATTACTACAAAATCTATGGGCTAAAAAACCTAGCTAAAAAACATTAGCTGACATGGACTAGTTGATCTGGACGTTTCTGACAAGTTATAAATATCTCTCTAAGGTCTACAATGACTAACATGACAAGAGGAATACTGATGATGCACTACCCAATATAGAAATTGCAGCTTTTGCGTTCTACTATTACAACTATCAAGAGTAAGTTGAAAGCTGGACTGAGTTTCCAATAACTGCGCGCCCCAAAGTTTGGGAACCACTGTGCTAACTGACTAAAATGTCTATGTACAGTGCCTTCGGAAAGTATTCAGACCCCTTTTATTTTTCCACATTTTGTTACTTTACAGCCTTATTCTAAAATTGATTAAATAAATAAAAATCCTCAGCAATCTACACACAATACTCCATAATGACAAAGTGAAAACAGGTTTTTACCATATTTCCATAAGTATTCAGACCCTTTGCTATGAGACTCGAAATTGAGCTCAGGTGCTTCCTGTTTCCATTGATCATCCTTGAGATGTTTCTACAACTTGATTGGAGTCCACCTGTGGTAAATTCAATTGATTGGACATGATTTGGAAAGGCGCACACCTGTCTATGTAAGGTCCCACAGTTGACCGTGCATGTCAGAGCAAAAACCAAGCCATGAGGTCGAAGGAATTGTCCGTAGAGCTCCGAGATAGGATTGTGTCGAGGCACAGATCTGGGGAAGGGTACCAAAACATTTCTGCAGCATTGAAGGTCCCCAAGAACACAGTGGCCTCCATCATTCTTAAATGGAAGAAGTTTAGAACCACAAAGACACTTCCTAGAGCTGGCTGCCCGGCCAAACTGAGCAATCAGGGGGAGAAGGGCCTTGGTCAGGGAGGTGACCAAGAACCCGATGGTCACTCTGACAGAGCTCTAGAGTTCCTCTGTGGAGATGGGAGAACCTTCCAGAAGGACAACCATCTCTGCAGCACTCCACCAATCAGGCCTTTATGGTATAGTGGCAAGACGGAAGCCACTCCTCAGTAAAAGGCACATGAAAGCCCGCTATGAGTTTGCCAAAAGGCACCTAAAGACTCTCAGACCATGAGAAACAAGATTCTCTGGTCTGATGAAACCAAGATTGAACTCTTTGGCCTGAATGCCAAGCGTCATGTCTGGAGGAAACCTGGCACCATCCCTACGGTGAAGCATGGTGGTAGGCAGCATCATGCTGTGGGGATGTTTTTCAGCGGCAGGGACTGGGAGACTAGTCAGGATCGAGGGAATGATGAACGGAGCAAAGTACAGAGAGATCCCTGATAAAAACCTGATCCAGGCGCTCAGGACCTCAGACTGGGGCGAAGGTTCACCTTCCAACAGGACAACGACCCTAAGCACACATCCAAGACAACGCAGGAGTGGCTTCAGGACAAGTCTCTGAATGTCCTTGAGTGGCCCAGCCAGAGCCTGGACTTGAACCCGATCTAACATCTCTGGAGAGACCTGAAAATAGCTGTGCAGCGACGCTCCCTATCCAACCTGACAGAGCTTGAGAGGATCAGCAGAGAAGAATGGGAGAAACTCCCCAAATACAGGTGTGCCAAGCTTGTAGCGTCATACCCAAGAAGACTCGAGGCTGTAATCGCTGCCAAAGGTGCTTCAATAAAGTACTGAGTAAAGGGTCTGAATACTTTTGTAAATGTAAATTTCTTTATTTATAAATTAGGCAAAAATTCTAAAAACCTGTTTTTGCTTTGTCATTATGGGGTATTGTGTGTAGATTGATGTGTGAAGAAAACAATTTAATCAATTTTAGAATAAGGCTGTAACGTAACAAAATGTGGAAAAAGTCAAGGGGTCTGAATACTTTACAAATGCACTGTAAACGTGTCTCTCTCCCCCCTCTCTCTCTCTCCCCCTGCCTCCCCCTCCCCTCTCTCTCTCTCCCCCTGCCTCCCCCTCCCCTCTCTCTCTCTCCCCCTGCCTCCCCCTCCCCTCTCTCTCTCTCCCCCTGCCTCCCCCTCCCCTCTCTCTCTCTCCCCCTGCCTCCCTCCCTCTCTCCCCTCCCCTCTCTATCTCTCCCCCTGCCTCCCTCCCTCTCTCCCCTCTCTATCTCTCCCCCTGCCTGCCTCTCTCCCTTTCCCTCTCTCTCTCCCCCTGCCTCTCTCTCCCCCTGCCTCCCTCTCTCCCCTCCCCTCTCCCCTCTCTCTCTCTCTCTCTCTCCCCCCCTCTCCCTCCCTCCCCCAGGTGGAGTTAGCGTTATGGGACACAGCAGGACAGGAGGACTATGACCGACTGAGGCCTCTCTCCTACCCCGACACCGACGTTATACTCATGTGCTTCTCTGTAGACAGCCCCGACAGCTTAGGTAACACACACCACACACAGCAGGACGGTGTAGCACCGCCAAGCCAGTTTCCCTCTAGTCTGGGACTGATTTAGACCTGGGACACCAGGCGGGTTTCTATTGTTTCCCTCTAGTCTGGGACTGATTTAGACCTGGGACACCAGGCGGGTTTCTATTGTTTCCCTCTAGTCTGGGACTGATTTAGACCTGGGACACCAGGTGGGTTTCTATTGTTTCCCTCTAGTCTGGGACTGATTTAGACCTGGGACACCAGGCGGGTTTCTATTGTTTCCCTCTAGTCTGGGACTGATTTAGACCTGGGACACCAGGTGGGTTTCTATTGTTTCCCTCTAGTCTGGGACTGATTTAGACCTGGGACACCAGGCGGGTTTCTATTGTTTCCCTCTAGTCTGGGACTGATTTAGACCTGGGACACCAGGCGGGTTTCTATTGTTTCCCTCTAGTCTGGGACTGATTTAGACCTGGGACACCAGGCGGGTTTCTATTGTTTCCCTCTAGTCTGGGACTGATTTAGACCTGGGACACCAGGCGGGTTTCTATTGTTTCCCTCTAGTCTGGGACTGATTTAGACCTGGGACACCAGGTGGGTTTCTATTGTTTCCCTCTAGTCTGGGACTGATTTAGACCTGGGACACCAGGCGGGTTTCTATTGTTTCCCTCTAGTCTGGGACTGATTTAGACCTGGGACACCAGGTGGGTTTCTATTGTTTCCCTCTAGTCTGGGACTGATTTAGACCTGGGACACCAGGCGGGTTTCTATTGTTTCCCTCTAGTCTGGGACTGATTTAGACCTGGGACACCAGGCGGGTTTCTATTGTTTCCCTCTAGTCTGGGACTGATTTAGACCTGGGACACCAGGTGGGTTTCTATTGTTTCCCTCTAGTCTGGGACTGATTTAGACCTGGGACACCAGGCGGGTTTCTATTGTTTCCCTCTAGTCTGGGACTGATTTAGACCTGGGACACCAGGTGGGTTTCTATTGTTTCCCTCTAGTCTGGGACTGATTTAGACCTGGGACACCAGGCGGGTTTCTATTGTTTCCCTCTAGTCTGGGACTGATTTAGACCTGGGACACCAGGTGGGTTTCTATTGTTTCCCTCTAGTCTGGGACTGATTTAGACCTGGGACACCAGGCGGGTTTCTATTGTTTCCCTCTAGTCTGGGACTGATTTAGACCTGGGACACCAGGTGGGTTTCTATTGTTTCCCACTAGTCTGGGACTGATTTAGACCTGGGACACCAGGTGGGTTTCTATTGTTTCCCACTAGTCTGGGACTGATTTAGACCTGGGACACCAGGTGGGTTTCTATTGTTTCCCTCTAGTCTGGGACTGATTTAGACCTGGGACACCAGGTGGGTTTCTATTGTTTCCCTCTAGTCTGGGACTGATTTAGACCTGGGACACCAGGTGGGTATAATTAATGATCAGGTAGAACCAAAAAGCAGCAGGTTCCGGACCTCGTAGGGTCAGATTTCAATACCTCTGGTGTATAGTATGTACATACGACTAATGACACACACACAGAGTCAGAGGAGTTAGCTGAACACGACACACCCACCCACTAACATGTCTCTCTCCCTCCAGAGAACATTCCAGAGAAGTGGACTCCGGAGGTGAAACACTTCTGTCCTAATGTTCCCATCATCCTCGTGGGCAACAAGAAGGACCTGAGGAACGATGAACACACACGCAGGGAGCTGGCCAAGATGAAACAGGTACATTTACATTTACGTCATTTAGCAGACGCTCTTATCCAGAGCGACTTACAAATTGGTGCATTCACCTTATAGCCAGTGGGATAACCACTTTACAATATGTTTTTTTTCTTTTCTTTTTTTTTCTTTGGGGTGGGGTAAGGGGGGGTAGAAGGATTACTTTATCCTATCCCAGGTATTCCTTAAAGAGGTGGGGTTTCAAATGTCTCCGGAAGGTGTTGAGTGACTCCGCTGTCCTGGCGTCATGAGGGAGCTTGTTCCACCATTGTGGTGCCAGAGCAGCGAACAGTTTTGACTAGGCTGAGCAGGAACTGTGCTTCCGTAGAGGTAGGGGGGCCAGCAGGCCAGAGATGGATGAACGCAATGCCCTCGTTTGGGTGTAGGATCAGAGCCTGAAGGTACGGAGGTGCCGTTCCCCTCACAGCTCCGTAGGCAAGCACCATGGTCTTGTAACGGATGCGAGCTTCAACTGGAAGCCAGTGGAGTGTGCGGAGGAGCGGGGTGACGTGAGAGAACTTGGGAAGGTTGAACACCAGACTGGCTGCGGCATTCTGGATGAGTTGTAGGGGTTTAATGGCACAGGCAGGGAGCCCAGCCAACAGCGAGTTGCAGTAATCCAGACGGGAGATGACAAGTGCCTGGATTAGGACCTGTGCCGCTTCCTGTGTAAGGCAGGGTCGTACTCTCCGAATGTTGTAGAGCATGAACCTGCAGGATCGGGTCACCGCCTTGATGTTAGCGGAGAACGACAGGCCAAGGCTTTTTGCACTCTGGGAGGAGGACACAACGGAGTTGTCAACCGTGATGGCGAGATCATGGAACGGGCAGTCCTTCCCCGGGAGGAAGAGCAGCTCCGTCTTGCCGAGGTTCAGCTTGAGGTGGTGATCCGTCATCCACACTGATATGTCTGCAAGACATGCAGAGATGCGATTCGCCACCTGGTTATCAGAAGGGGGAAAGGAGAAGATTAGTTGTGTGTCGTCAGCGTAGCAATGATAGGAGAGACCATGTGAGGATGTGACAGAGCCAAGTGACTTGGTGTATAGCGAGAATAGGAGAGGGCCTAGAACTGAGCCCTGGGGGACACCAGTGGTGAGAGCACGTGGTGCGGAGACAGATTCTCGCCACGCCACCTGGTAGGAGCGACCTGTCAGGTAGGACGCAATCCAAGAGTGAGCCGCACCGGAGATGCCCAACTCGGAGAGGGTGGAGAGGAGGATCTGATGGTTCACAGTATCAAAGGCAGCGGATAGGTCTAGAAGGACGAGAGCAGAGGAGAGAGAGTTAGCTTTAGCAGTGCGGAGAGCCTCCGTGACACAGAGAAGAGCAGTCTCAGTTGAATGACCAGTCTTGAAACCTGACTGGTTTGGATCAAGAAGGTCATTCTGAGAGAGATAGCAGGAGAGTTGGCTAAAGACGGCACGCTCAAGAGTTTTGGAGAGAAAAGAAAGAAGGGATACTGGTCTGTAGTTGTTGACATCGGAGGGATCGAGTGTAGGTTTTTTGAGAAGGGGTGCAACTCTCGCTCTCTTGAAGACGGAAGGGACATAGCCAGCGGTCAAGGATGAGTTGATGAGCGAGGTGAGGTAAGGGAGAAAGTCTCCGGAAATGGTCTGGAGAAGAGAGGAGGGGATAGGGTCAAGCGGGCAGGTTGTTGGGCGGCCGGCCGTCACACCCTTCTCCCTGTAGCAGAGACATCTTCTCTGTCTCTCTCTCCAAGATGAAACCTGTGTGTGTGATGGACAGGTCAACTCTTCCCCGTCTCCCTCTCTCTAAACAAAATATGTATTTCTCTCTCTCTCTCTTCCCCTCTCTAGGAGCCAGTGAAGTCGGAGGAGGGCAGAGACATGGCTAACAGGATCAGTGCATACGGCTACCAGGAATGTTCAGCCAAGACCAAGGACGGAGTCAGGGAGGTGTTCGAGATGGCCACCAGGGCGGCGCTACAGGCCAAGAAACGTGCCAAGAAGAATGCCTGCACACTGTTATAGGCCCCAGGGAGAAGTTGCCCCTGGACACTGATCTAGGACCAGTTTTTCCCTCCCAAAATATAATTGTAATCATTAAAGGGATAGTGTGACGTTTTGGCAATGACTGGAAGTCTATGATAGGGTTCCTCAACTGGCGTCCCGATTTTATTTGGCCCCCGGAAGTTATTTTATTGCTGGACATAAAGACTGTGAAAAATTCTGAAAATCAGCTCCAAGTGATTTTGATTTTGGAAATCTGTTCCAAAGTATTCTCACTCATAATAGAGAGATAGATGTGATCATATACAAATGTAAGCAAGGTTTGAAATGATAATGTTTTAGTCAATGTATATGTCTGTTTGGGCGTCTTGCGGTCAATTTGCAGTCTACAAATTATGTGTGATTATGTTCCTGACCATCCGCTCAAGAAATAATCATCCTGCGGCTGAATCTAGTTGATGATCCCTGTTCTATGGGATCAGCTAGCGTTAGCGCAATCAGCTAGCTGATACCATAGACTTCCAGTCATTACGCTAACGCTAGTTATCAAAGGCTCACAAAACTTACTTCAACTTCCTTTAAACTACACTGGGGGCATGATATTTTTTTATCCACGAGTTCATCTGACTCTGGGTAAGTAGTTAAAGGGCTTTATTGCCAAAATGGTGCACCATCCCTTTGAGGGGTAGGCTTAAAACTGGTCTCAGATCTGTGCCTGTGGGCAACGTACCATATTGGTACCATAGAGGTAGTAGGGTGTATTTTGGGTACTGGTGATTGGGGAGGTGAGGGGAGAACCACAGAAAGCACTAGATCTGAAAGAATTGGATAGGTATCAACAGTAAATCAAACGTTTATTTGTCATATGTGGTCCTCTGGTCCTCTGGTCCTCTGGTCCTCTGGTCCCCTGGTCCCCTGGTCCCCTGGTCCCCTGGTCCTCTGGTCCTCTGGTCCCCTGGTCCTCTGGTCCCCTGGTCCCCTGGTCCTCTGGTCCCCTGGTCCCCTGGTCCTCTGGTCCCCTGGTCCCCTGGTCCTCTGGTCCTCTGGTCCCCTGGTCCCCTGGTCCTCTGGTCCCCTGGTCCTCTGTAGCTCAGCTGGTAGAGCACGGCGCTTGGAACGCCAAGGGTAGTGGGTTCGATCCCCGGGACCACCCATACACAAAAAAAAATGTATGCACGCATGACTGTAAGTCGCTTTGGATAAAAGCGTCTGCTAAATGGCATATTATTATTATTATATCCACAGGATACGGAAGTGATACTTTATGGAACTACAGTGGCTCGTCCCGGGGTCATGTTCATTAGTCACCGAACAGAAGAAAACAGACTGAAACACCTTTAACTTTTCCAATAAGAAATGCTTTTTTTCCATCTTCCATTGCTATACATTTTGTTACGGTGTTTAGTAATGAATACAACCCTGATGGGCTAGGTGGAAATGTGGCCACATTGTTGTTACACTTATCCAATCCTGTCAGAAGTACACTAGTGCCTAGGGGTGAAGGGGCTAGGGGTCTATTTGGGAAAGATAATGTGTACCGTGTCGTTTTGATATGGAGCTGTGCCATGAGACCTAGAGGAGGAATGGAGAAAGTAGTCCTCTCCTGGTCAACCCAGCTGGCCTTAGTTTAAAGGTTCTCCTCTCCTGGTCAACCCAGCTGGCCTTAGTTTAAAGGTTCTCCTCTCCTGGTCAACCCAGCTGGCCTTAGTTTAAAGGTTCTCCTCTCCTGGTCAACCCAGCTGGCCTTAGTTTAAAGGTTCTCCTCTCCTGGTCAACCCAGCTGGCCTTAGTTTAAAGGTTCTCCTCTCCTGGTCAACCCAGCTGGCCTTAGTTTAAAGGTTCTCCTCTCCTGGTCAACCCAGCTGGCCTTAGTTTAAAGGTTCTCCTCTCCTGGTCAACCCAGCTGGCCTTAGTTTAAAGGTTCTCCTCTCCTGGTCAACCCAGCTGGCCTTAGTTTAAAGGTTCTCCTCTCCTGGTCAACCCAGCTGGCCTTAGTTTAAAGGTTCTCCTCTCCTGGTCAACCCAGCTGGCCTTAGTTTAAAGGTTCTCCTCTCCTGGTCAACCCAGCTGGCCTTAGTGTAAAGGTTCTCCTCTCCTGGTCAACCCAGCTGGCCTTAGTTTAAAGGTTCTCCTCTCCTGGTCAACCCAGCTGGCCTTAGTTTAAAGGTTCTCCTCTCCTGGTCAACCCAGCTGGCCTTAGTTTAAAGGTTCTCCTCTCCTGGTCAACCCAGCTGGCCTTAGTTTAAAGGTTCTCCTCTCCTGGTCAACCCAGCTGGCCTTAGTTTAAAGGTTCTCCTCTCCTGGTCAACCCAGCTGGCCTTAGTGTAAAGGTTCTCCTCTCCTGGTCAACCCAGCTGGCCTTAGTTTAAAGGTTCTCCTCTCCTGGTCAACCCAGCTGGCCTTAGTTTAAAGGTTCTCCTCTCCTGGTCAACCCAGCTGGCCTTAGTTTAAAGGTTCTCCTCTCCTGGTCAACCCAGCTGGCCTTAGTGTAAAGGTTCTCCTCTCCTGGTCAACCCAGCTGGCCTTAGTTTAAAGGTTCTCCTCTCCTGGTCAACCCAGCTGGCCTTAGTGTAAAGGTTCTCCTCTCCTGGTCAACCCAGCTGGCCTTAGTTTAAAGGTTCTCCTCTCCTGGTCAACCCAGCTGGCCTTAGTTTAAAGGTTCTCCTCTCCTGGTCAACCCAGCTGGCCTTAGTTTAAAGGTTCTCCTCTCCTGGTCAACCCAGCTGGCCTTAGTTTAAAGGTTCTCCTCTCCTGGTCAACCCAGCTGGCCTTAGTTTAAAGGTTCTCCTCTCCTGGTCAACCCAGCTGGCCTTAGTTTAAAGGTTCTCCTCTCCTGGTCAACCCAGCTGGCCTTAGTTTAAAGGTTCTCCTCTCCTGGTCAACCCAGCTGGCCTTAGTTTAAAGGTTCTCCTCTCCTGGTCAACCCAGCTGGCCTTAGTTTAAAGGTTCTCCTCTCCTGGTCAACCCAGCTGGCCTTAGTTTAAAGGTTCTCCTCTCCTGGTCAACCCAGCTGGCCTTAGTTTAAAGGTTCTCCTGTCCACTGCCTTCAGGTCACTATAATATAGACAGGAAGCTGTTAGTTTCACCTGTCCACTGCCTTCAGGTTACTATAGACAGGAAGCTGTTAGTTTTTCACCTGTCCACTACCTTCAGGTTACTATACTGAACAAAAATATAAACGCAACATACAACAATTTCAAAGATTTTACTGAGTTACAGTTCATATAAGGAAATCAGTCAATTTAAATACAATCATTAGGCCCTAATCTATGGATTTCACATGACTGGGCAGGGGAGCAGGCCCAGCAAATCAGAATGAGATTTTTCCCACTAAAGAGCTTAATTACAGACAGAAATACTCCCGTTTCATCAGCTGTCCGGGTGGCTGGTCTCAGACGATGTGGAGATCCTGGGCTGCCATGGTTACACATGGTCTGCGGTTCTGAGGTCATTTGGAAGTACTGCCAAATTCTCTAAAATGACGTTGGAGGCGGCTTATGGTAGAGAAGTTAACATTAAATTATCTGGCAACAGCTTTGCCAATTGCACGCTCCCTCAAAACTTGAGACATCTGTGGCATTGTGTTGTGTGACAAAACTGCACATTTTAGAGTGGCCTTTTATTGTCCCCAGCACAAGGTGCACCTGTGTAATGATCATGCTGTTTAATCAGCTTCTTGATATGCAACACCTGTCAAGTGGGTGGATTATCTTGGAAAGGGAGAAATGCTCACTAACAGGGATGTAAACAAATTTGTGCACAAAATGTGAGAGAAATAAGCTTTTTGTGCGTATAGAACATTTCTGGGATCTTTGATTTCAGCTCATGAAACATGGGACCAACACTTTACATGTTGCATTTATATTTTTGTTCAGTGTATATATATACAGGAAGCTGTATCACCTGTCCACTGCCTTCAGGTGACTATATAGAGGAAGCTGTTTCACCTGTCCACTGCCTTCAGGGTAATATATAGAGGAAGCTGTTTCACCTGTCCACTGCCTTCAGGGTAATATATAGAGGAAGCTGTTTCACCTGTCCACTGCCTTCAGGTGACTATATAGAGGAAGCTGTTTCACCTGTCCACTGCCTTCAGGTTACTATATAGAGGAAGCTGTTTCACCTGTCCACTGCCTTCAGGTTACTATATAGAGGAAGCTGTTTCACCTGTCCACTGCCTTCAGGTTACTATATAGAGGAAGCTGATTAACCTGTCCACTGCCTTCAGGTTACTATATACAGGAAGCTGTTTCACCTGTCCACTGCCTTCAGGGTAATATATAGAGGAAGCTGCGTGTGTGTGTGTGTGTGTGTGTGAGAGAGAGATAGGTGTGTGAGCTGTGTTTAAGACAGGTGTGTGTGTGAGCTGTGTCTAATCTCCATTTTTGGGTATCACGTTTCTATGTGTCCAATCCATGTACTGTAAGACTGGCTGAGACCGGTTGTGTTGTCAGTACTGTAAGACTGGCTGAGACCGGTTGTGTTGTCAGTACTGTAAGACTGGTTGTGTTGTCAGTACTGTAAGACTGGTTGTGTTGTCAGTACTGTAAGACTGGTTGTGTTGTCAGTACTGTAAGACTGGTTGAGACTGGTTGTGTTGTCAGTACTGTAAGACTGGTTGAGACTGGTTGTGTTGTCAGTACTGTAAGACTGGTTGTGTTGTCAGTACTGTAAGACTGGCTGAGACTGGTTGTGTTGTCAGTACTGTAAGACTAGTTGAGACCGGTTGTGTTGTCAGTACTGTAAGACTGGTTGTGTTGTCAGTACTGTAAGACTGGCTGAGACTGGTTGAGTTGTCAGTACTGTAAGACTGGTTGTGTTGTCAGTACTGTAAGACTGGCTGAGACTGGTTGTGTTGTCAGTACTGTAAGACTGGTTGTGTTGTCAGTACTGTAAGACTGGTTGAGACTGGTTGTGTTGTCAGTACTGTAAGACTAGTTGAGACCGGTTGTGTTGTCAGTACTGTAAGACTGGCTGAGACTGGTTGTGTTGTCAGTACTGTAAGACTGGTTGTGTTGTCAGTACTGTAAGACTGGTTGAGACTGGTTGTGTTGTCAGTACTGTAAGACTGGTTGAGACTGGTTGTGTTGTCAGTTCTGTAAGACTGGTTGGGACTGGTTGTGTTGTCAGTACTGTAAGACTGGTTGTGTTGTCAGTACTGTAAGACTGGTTGAGACTGGTTGTGTTGTCAGTACTGTAAGACTTGTTGAGACTGGTTGTGTTGTCAGTACTGTAAGACTGGTTGTGCTGTCAGTACTGTAAGACTGGCTAAGACTGGTTGTGTTGTAAGACTGGTTGAGACTGGTTGTGTCGTCAGTACTGTAAGACTGGTTGAGACTGGTTGAGACTGGTTGGGGAGATAAAATGGCACAGTATAAAGAGAATCACCTGCCTCCAACCAAATGAGTAGTTTAGTCCAGGAGTAGTTTAGTCCAGGAGTAGTTTAGTCCAGGACATCTTTTGACTTTGAAGTTAGTTAAATTTTCTTGGTCCTGTGCAGTTGTTAATCAAACAAATGTACGTATGAACACCAAAAGTTTTTTTTAACGTCAACTTATTTTAGAAGAAATTGTGAATTATTTTAAGGGTGCCAATATATTAGAATTCAACTGTAGTTCTAGGATCTCTGTGGTCATTACACCGACAGCTGTTTAGACTGAAATAAAGATCTACAAAGGATTTTATATTTGGAGCATTTTAATATACCTTAGATGAAAACAGTTATTTTCATGTTTTAGTCTTTTTGTGTGTGGGGTAATGTGTGTGTGGGGTAATCAGTGGGAGTGATGGAGAGAGTGAGTGGAAGAGTAGGAGAGAGAAGGGTAGAGGAGAGGATTTTCGAGAGATTGGAAACTTGATCTACAGAGAGAACAGTTGAAGTATGCTGCATCCCAACAGTCTAAAGAGGCTTCAAAAAAGTGGGTTTATTTAAAAAAGCGATTGATATTTAGGGCCAGTTTCCCAGACACAGATTAAACCTAGTCCTGAACTAAAAAAAAAAACAATTTCAATGGAGATTCTCCGTTAAGCATGCTTTTTAGTACTAAACGAAACTCAGCCTAAACTTAATCTGTGTCTGGGAAACCTGCCCTTAAAGTTAATTTCCATGTCCTACCTTCTCCATTCAGGTTATTATATCTTCCATGTACTTTTACTGTTATTGTTATTTTATAATTATCAATGTTCCCTCTAAACTGCGTGGGCGCACAGCTCCTGGGACAAATTTAGTCAGCAATGTGGTTGCTTCTGTCAAGAGCACAGTACCTGTACATTTCTAGCCATCTTTGAAAAGCAAATTCTGTCTTAAAGGGGCAGTGTTGTATTTTGAGACATGCTTGAATAAGCTAAAGTAGCCAATAGGCAGAGGGTAGCATAATTTGTCTGATTCTCTGTAATAATGGTATGGGAATAATGCATTTTTTATTTTGTAAAGTGGTTTCTTGCATCAAACAACACAACATTTTCAGTCACCTCCTTGTCTAAAGGACAAGTGGATAAAAAGGGTTAATGTCAATCCCTAAATGTTTTTTGGGCTGCTACTGTAGGCTGAATGATAGAACGGCTATTTCCATGTTAAAATGTTATGGGATGCATTTTCTCCATAGTTTTTGATGGTAGGCCACTCTGGTAGGCCTACATTATGATCAACTAGCCACAGTAGCCAACTTGGCCACTGTTATAAATGTAACTTAAAGCGGATACAGCCTCAGTGTTCACAGTAAACGTGCACCAGAGGTTGCGCTCAGCAGACCTGAAATTTGCTCTGTGCCGAAAAAAAACGAGAGGGCACATTGATCATTATTACGTTTCCCCAAATACTGTATCGTTACTGTTCTGTCCTCTGCTTTTACTCATTTTGCATAGCTAAAATTTTTTTCTTTTAAGTTCTTCTTAAGTAAATTATACCTGAGAAAAAGAAGCTTCAGTATTGTACTCTGTTTTACCTGGCTGTCTGAGAGGTTAGGGGGGAGGGGAACGATCTGTTATCTTTTTGTACAATATGACATCTTATTATTTCTTCTGAAGGCTTTTCAAAATAAAGTTATTTTTAAGGTATTCAGGCTTGATTGTAATTGATTTATCTCGGTCTTGAATGCGAGTTGTGTTGTCTGCATGTTTCAATACAGAGGAATTGTTACTGTCAATGTTTTATTAGTGACCTGTGCTATCATGTCGCGTTATATTCAGACCAGTTTAAGGAGCCCTACCGATTTGATTTGTGAGTTGGAATGTAATACCATGTATTGTATGTATATAATATGTAATATATTGTGTTGTAATACAAAGTACAATGTAATAACATGTACTAGTAATAACAGTGGAATAGTATCATGTTGTAGTACTGACATAACAGTGGAATAGTATCATGTTGTAGTACTGACAAAACATTCTAATAGTATCATGTAGTAGTACTGACATAACAGTGGAATAGTATCATGTTGTAGTACTGACATAACAGTGGAATAGTATCATGTTGTAGTACTGACATAACAGTGGAATAGTATCATGTTGTAGTACTGACATAACAGTGGAATAGTATCATGTAGTAGTACTGACATAACATTCTAATAGTATCATGTAGTTGTACTGACATAACAGTGGAATAGTATCATGTAGTAGTACTGACATAACAGTGGAATAGTATCATGTAGTAGTACTGACATAACAGTGGAATAGTATCATGTAGTAGTACTGACATAACAGTGGAATAGTATCATGTAGTAGTACTGACATAACAGTGGAATAGTATCA
This sequence comes from Coregonus lavaretus, assembly GCF_964263955.1. Classification (NCBI taxonomy): domain Eukaryota; kingdom Metazoa; phylum Chordata; class Actinopteri; order Salmoniformes; family Salmonidae; genus Coregonus; species Coregonus lavaretus. The sequence continues at coordinate 48,767,123 of NC_140007.1, forward strand.
TGTAGTAGTACTGACATAACATTCTAATAGTATCATGTTGTAGTACTGACATAACAGTGGAATAGTATCATGTAGTACTGACATAACAGTGGAATAGTATCATGTAGTAGTACTGACATAACAGTGGAATAGTATCATGTTGTAGTACTGACATAACAGTGGAATAGTATCATGTAGTAGTACTGACATAACATTGGAATAGTATCATGTAGTAGTACTGACATAACAGTGGAATAGTATCATGTTGTAGTACTGACATAACAGTGGAATAGTATCATGTAGTAGTACTGACATAACAGTGGAATAGTATCATGTAGTAGTACTGACATAACAGTGGAATAGTATCATGTAGTAGTACTGACATAACAGTGGAATAGTATCATGTTGTAGTACTGACATAACAGTGGAATAGTATCATGTAGTAGTACTGACATAACAGTGGAATAGTATCATGTTGTAGTACTGACATAACAGTGGAATAGTATCATGTAGTAGTACTGACATAACAGTGGAATAGTATCATGTTGTAGTACTGACATAACAGTGGAATAGTATCATGTTGTAGTACTGACATAACAGTGGAATAGTATCATGTAGTACTGACATAACAGTGGAATAGTATCATGTTGTAGTACTGACATAACAGTGGAATGGTATCATGTAGTACTGACATAACAGTGGAATAGTATCATGTTGTAGTACTGACATAACAGTGGAATAGTATCATGTAGTACTGACATAACAGTGGAATAGTATCATGTTGTAGTACTGACATAACAGTGGAATAGTATAATGTAGTAGTACTGACATAACATTCTAATAGTATCATGTTGTAGTACTGACATAACAGTGGAATAGTATCATGTTGTGGTACTGACATAACAGTGGAATAGTATCATGTAGTAGTACTGACATAACAGTGGAATAGTATCATGTAGTAGTACTGACATAACAGTGGAATGGTATCATGTTGTAGTACTGACATAACAGTGGAATAGTATCATGTAGTAGTACTGACATAACAGTGGAATAGTATCATGTAGTAGTACTGACATAACAGTGGAATAGTATCATGTAGTAGAACTGACATAACAGTGGAATAGTATCATGTAGTAGTACTGACATAACAGTCTAATATTATCATGTAGTAGTACTGACATCACAGTGGAATAGTATCATGTTGTAGTACTGACATAACAGTGGAATAGTATCATGTTGTAGTACTGACATAACAGTGGAATAGTATCATGTTGTAGTACTGACATAACAGTGGAATAGTATCATGTAGTAGTACTGACATAACAGTGGAATAGTATCATGTAGTAGTACTGACATAACAGTGGAATGGTATCATGTTGTAGTACTGACATAACAGTGGAATAGTATCATGTAGTAGTACTGACATAACAGTGGAATAGTATCATGTAGTAGTACTGACATAACAGTGGAATGGTATCATGTTGTAGTACTGACATAACAGTGGAATAGTATCATGTTGTAGTACTGACATAACAGTGGAATAGTATCATGTTGTAGTACTGACATAACAGTGGAATAGTATCATGTAGTAGTACTGACATAACATTCTAATAGTATTATGTAGTAGTACTGACATAACAGTGGAATAGTATCATGTAGTACTGACATAACAGTGGAATAGTATCATGTTGTAGTACTGACATAACAGTGGAATAGTATCATGTTGTAGTACTGACATAACAGTGGAATAGTATCATGTAGTAGTACTGACATAACATTCTAATAGTATCATGTAGTAGTACTGACATAACAGTGGAATAGTATCATGTAGTAGTACTGACATAACAGTGGAATAGTATCATGTAGTAGAACTGACATAACAGTGGAATAGTATCATGTAGTAGAACTGACATAACAGTGGAATAGTATCATGTAGTAGAACTGACATAACAGTGGAATAGTATCATGTAGTAGAACTGACATAACAGTGGAATAGTATCATGTAGTAGTACTGACATAACAGTGGAATAGTATCATGTAGTAGAACTGACATAACAGTGGAATAGTATAATGTAGTAGTACTGACATAACAGTGGAATAGTATCATGTTGTAGTACTGACATAACAGTGGAATAGTATCATGTTGTAGCACTGACATAACAGTGGAATAGTATCATGTTGTAGTACTGACATAACAGTGGAATAGTATCATGTAGTACTACTGACATAACAGTGGAATAGTATCATGTTGTAGCACTGACATAACAGTGGAATAGTATCATGTAGTAGTACTGACATAACAGTGGAATAGTATCATGTTGTAGTACTGACATAACAGTGGAATCGTATCATGTTGTAGCACTGAAATCGACAGAGAAAGAACAATAACATAACAGTTTTTCAATACTTTTTATCGTATTCGTATGGATCTCGTGTCCTGTCCTGCGTAAATTAACTTTAATGATTCACTGTCGTCCAATCATATTCCCGGAGAAAGTATGTCTGCGTTGTATACACCAATCACATAGTCGAAACAACTATCAGCACCGCCCAAGTACACAAAATGTAGCCATTTTGCAAATATACTTTTTGGAACCGAACTAACACACCCTCCCTCACTCAGTAGCTAGCGAATACATGTAGACAAATATCATTACACCAAAAACGTAACGTGAGGAAGGTAAGATATTTATGATTTGCACAATAACGAGCGTCTTATTGCATCGTCTATATGCTGTCTAAACTGTTCACTGAGGCTGGTCCTAAAGCTAATCGCGTACATTGGCTAACCACCTTCACAGCACAATCAGCTGGCCGTTAACTAAATATTACTCCTTCTATTATATTTACTGTGTTATGTTTGCAAGCAATCCCGGAAATGTATCTGCAATTATAAATTATTATTCTGTGCATCAGTGCATGCGGGCAGTTTGCGGTGCCCCGTTCAGTCTGTGGTGGTTGGTTTCGTGTGTCGGACTGTCGGTCATCGAGGGTCAGTGGGTACAATGACGTCTTTTATTTACATCGGTGCCGGGTGGTCGATTCACTGCCCGTCTCTCGGTGGAGCTGTCAAATATTATGACAGACAAAACAGAAAGACCCGTTTGCTATCTGTTACCGTAGATCAGGTCTGGGCAATAGTGACGGGTCGTTCGCGAACGAACGGCTCTCTTTGAGCGGCTCTTTTTGGTGAACGTCAGGAACCGAATTGCATCTGTGAAAGAGCCGTTCATTTGGCCCCCTGATTTGTTGCTGCTTCTTTTTGACCTCCAGACAACGATTATCTGCAGATAAGATCATAAAAAAATATATTCTCTGAATATTGTAATTCCTCACTGCAGGAACAATAGATAGTGAGGAGAGAGCCATTTTCTGGTCTACACACATTTTTGCAGGCCATCAAATAATTTGTCAGGTAAAAATGTATTTGAACTGACATGTCATGATCTGACATAATGGCAGGCAACTTTTTAGGCTTTACAAATTCAAATCTCTAATGTAAAACCTTCAAAGCGCTACTGAGGTGGCAAGATGGTGCCGACGCACATGGCAGCTCTGCTTCTAGCTCCTAAGCAACTTTGCAGTATTTTGTTTTTTTGTGTGTTATTTCTTACATTATTAGCACAGAACGTTTTTTGTGTTATTACATACAGCCGGAAATAACTTTGGGATATCAGAGCGGCGGTAACTCACCAGCATTACGACCAGGAATACGACTTTCCCGAATTGGATCCTTTGTTCGTACCCCCCAGGGCAATTGAATTTATCCCAGAGGCTGCTCCAAGACGCCACCGGCGGAGAAGAGGTATTCAGAGTGGACTTCTAGTCCGACTCAGGAGGCGTGCACACCATCCACCGCTTCCGAGTATATCACTCGCTAATGTTAAGTCCCTGGACAATCAAGTAGACGAGCTCAGGGCGAGGATCTCCTTCCAGAGAGACATCAGGGATTGTAACATACTCTGTTTCACAGAATCATGGCTCTCTCCGGATATACTGTCCCCGTCCATACAGCCAGCTGGGTTCTCAGTACATCGCGCAGACAGGAATAAAGAACTCTCCGGGAAGAAGAAAGGCGGTGGTGTATGTTTCATGATTAACTACTCATGGTGTGATTGTGATAACATACAGAAACAAGTCCTTTTGTTCACCCAACCTAGAATACCTCACAATCAAATGCAGACCGTATTACCTCCCAAGAGAATTCTCTTCAGTTATAGTCACAACCGTGTATATTCCCCCTCAAGCCGATACCACGGCAACCCTCAAGGAACTACACTGGACTTTGTGCAAACTGGAAACCACATATCCCGAGGCCGCATTTATTGTGGCTGGGGATTTTAACAAAACAAATCTGAGGAAAACACTACCGAAGTTCTATCAACACATTGACTATAGTACTCGTTTTCACGACTCCATTTTGATCCTCCCTTCTTATAGGCAGAAACTCAAACAAAACATTGTTTTGATCACGCGGACTGGGATATGTTCCGGGAGCCTCTGAGAATAACATTGACGTATACACGGACGATGTGACTGAGTTCATCAGGAAGTGTATAGGGGATGTTGTTCCCACGGGGACTATTAAAACCAACCCAAACCAGAAACTGTGGATAGATGGCAGCACCACCCCATTTAACCATGGCAAGGTGACTGGGAATATGGTTGAATACAAACAGTGTAGTTATTCCCTCCGTAAGGCAATCAAACAGGCAAAACGTCAGTACAGAGACAAAGAGGAGTCGCAATTCAACGGCTCAGACACGAGACGTATGTGGCAGGGTCTACAGACAATCACAGACTACAAAAGGAAAACCAGCCACATCGCAGACACCGACGTCTTGCTTCCGAAAAGCTAAATACCTTCTTCACCCGCTTTGAGGATAACACAGTGCCACCGACATGGCTCGCTCCCAAGGACTGTGGGCTCTCGTTCTCCATGGGCAACGTGAGTAAGACATTTAAGCGTGTTAACCCTCGCAAGGCTGCCGGCCACGTCCTCAGAGCATGCGCAGACCAACTGGCTGGAGTGTTTACGGACATTGTCACGGGTGCTGAAGGTGGGTGTGGTGCAGGAATCAAGCGCAGGACGCAGAAACTAAGTCCAAAAAACTTTAGTGAAATATTCACGTAGTACACGAGCTCAACAAGCCCGGAGGCGAAATAAAGGCGCACACAGGCGTCAAACAAAAGGCGCACTAACATGTGCGAAAAAACCTCTCCAAACAACGGAGGGAAACACGTAGCACAGAACACCAAACAGAAGAGCAATCACACACAACACCTGACACACACAACGAGAACTAAATAGGACACTAATGAACACTAACTGGAAACAGGTGTACAACATCAAGACAAAACCAAACGAACATGAAACATACAACGGTGGCAGCTAGTACTCCGGGGACGACGACCGCCGAAGCCTGCCCGAGCAAGGAGGAGGAGCAGCCTCGGCCGAAACCGTGACAGACATATTCTCCCTATCCCAGTCTGCTGTCCCCACTTGCTTCAAGATGTCCACCATTGTTCCTGTACCCAAGAAAGCAAAGGTAACTGAACTAAATGACTATCGCCCCGTAGCACTCACTTCTGTCATCATGAAGTGCTTTGAGAGACTAGTCAAGGATCATATCACCTCTACCTTACCTGACACCCTAGACCCACTTCAATTTGCTTACCGCCCCAATAGATTCACAGACGATGCAATCGCCATCGCACTGCACACTGCCCTATCCCATCTGGACAAGAGGAATACCTACGTCAGAATGCTGTTCATTGACTATAGCTCAGCATTCAACACCATAGTACCCTCCAAGCTCATCATTAAGCTCGAGGCCCTGGGTCAGAACCCCGGCTCATCTCATATGTATATGCTATATTCTATTCTATTCTACTGAATTTTAGTCAATGCCACTCCGACATTGCTCGTCCTAATATTTATATATTTCTTAATTCCATTATTTTACTTTTAGATTTGTGTGAATTGTTAGATACTACTGCACTGTAGGAACACAAGCATTTATTTACACCCGCAATAGCATCTGCTAAACATGTGTATGTGACCAATATAATTTGATTTGAGCACCCCATTGAAGCACGACATCTTAATGCTTGTGACACTGTTGAAATAAAATTATTATCAGAGTTCTTTCGATCCTGGCGGGAGGCGGGGCGAAGGACACTGTCTACCGGTCATCCCCGCCTCCAGCTAGTACAGCAGACGGGAGGCGGGGGCAACACCGTGTGCTAGCTAACTAGCTAGCTTGCTAGTTAGCTAGCACACAGTGTCGCCCCTGCCTCCCGCCTGCTGTGTACCAGAGTCCTCCTTAGGACTAGCTGGCTAAGCTCCCGCCTGCTGTGTACCAGAGTCCTCCTCAGGACTAGCTGGCTAAGCTCCCGCCTGCTGTGTACCAGAGTCCTCCTTAGGACTAGCTGGCTAAGCTCCCGCCTGCTGTGTACCAGAGTCCTCCTTAGGACTAGCTGGCTAAGCTCCCGCCTGCTGTGTACCAGAGTCCTCCTTAGGACTAGCTGGCTAAGCTCCCGCCTGCTGTGTACCAGAATCCTCCTTAGGACTAGCTGGCTAAGCTCCCGCCTGCTGTGTACCTGAATCCTCCTTAGGACTAGCTGGCTAAGCTCCCGCCTGCTGTGTACCGGAGTCCTACTTAGGACTAGCTGGCTAAGCTCCCGCCTGCTGTGTACCAGAGTCCTCCTTAGGACTAGCTGGCTAAGCTCCCGCCTGCTGTGTACCAGAGTCCTCCTCAGGACTAGCTGGCTAAGCTCCTGCCTGCTGTGTACCAGAGTCCTCCTCAGGACTAGCTGGCTAAGCTCCTGCCTGCTGTGTACCAGAGTCCTCCTCAGGACTAGCTGGCTAAGCTCCCGCCTGCTGTGTACCAGAGTCCTCCTTAGGACTAGCTGGCTAAGCTCCCGCCTGCTGTGTACCAGAGTCCTCCTTAGGACTAGCTGGCTAAGCTCCCGCCTGCTGTGTACCAGAGTCCTCCTCAGGACTAGCTGGCTAAGCTCCCGCCTGCTGTGTACCAGAGTCCTCCTTAGGACTAGCTGGCTAAGCTCCCGCCGCTGTGTATCAGAATCCTCCTTAGGACTAGCTGGCTAAGCTCCCGCCTGCTGTGTACCAGAGTCCTCCTTAGGACTAGCTGGCTAAGCTCCCGCCTGCTGTGTACCAGAGTCCTCCTCAGGACTAGCTGGCTAAGCTCCCGCCTGCTGTGTACCAGAGTCCTCCTTAGGACTAGCTGGCTAAGCTCCCGCCTGCTGTGTACCAGAGTCCTCCTTAGGACTAGCTGGCTAAGCTCCCGCCTGCTGTGTACCAGAGCCCTCCTCAGGACTAGCTGGCTAAGCTCCCGCCTGCTGTGTACCAGAGCCCTCCTCAGGACTAGCTGGCTAAGCTCCCGCCTGCTGTGTACCAGAGTCCTCCTCAGGACTAGCTGGCTAAGCTCCCGCCTGCTGTGTACCAGAGTCCTCCTCAGGACTAGCTGGCTAAGCTCCCGCCTGCTGTGTACCAGAGTCCTCCTTAGGACTAGCTGGCTAAGCTCCCGCCTGCTGTGTACCAGAGTCCTCCTTAGGACTAGCTGGCTAAGCTCCCGCCTGCTGTGTACCAGAGTCCTCCTTAGGACTAGCTGGCTAAGCTCCCGCCTGCTGTGTACCAGAGTCCTCCTTAGGACTAGCTGGCTAAGCTCCCGCCTGCTGTGTACCAGAGTCCTCCTTAGGACTAGCTGGCTAAGCTCCCGCCTGCTGTGTACCAGAGTCCTCCTCAGGACTAGCTGGCTAAGCTCCCGCCTGCTGTGTACCAGAGTCCTCCTCAGGACTAGCTGGCTAAGCTCCCGCCTGCTGTGTACCAGAGTCCTCCTTAGGACTAGCTGGCTAAGCTCCCGCCTGCTGTGTACCAGAATCCTCCTTAGGACTAGCTGGCTAAGCTCCCGCCTGCTGTGTACCAGAGTCCTCCTTAGGACTAGCTGGCTAAGCTCCCGCCTGCTGTGTACCAGAGTCCTCCTTAGGACTAGCTGGCTAAGCTCCCGCCTGCTGTGTACCGGAGTCCTCCTTAGGACTAGCTGGCTAAGCTCCCGCCTGCTGTGTACCAGAGTCCTCCTTAGGACTAGCTGGCTAAGCTCCCGCCTGCTGTGTACCAGAATCCTCCTTAGGACTAGCTGGCTAAGCTCCCGCCTGCTGTGTACCAGAGTCCTCCTTAGGACTAGCTGGCTAAGCTCCCGCCTGCTGTGTACCAGAATCCTCCTTAGGACTAGCTGGCTAAGCTCCCGCCTGCTGTGTACCAGAGTCCTCCTTAGGACTAGCTGGCTAAGCTCCCGCCTGCTGTGTACCAGAGTCCTCCTTAGGACTAGCTGGCTAAGCTCCCGCCTGCTGTGTACCAGAGTCCTCCTTAGGACTAGCTGGCTAAGCTCCCGCCTGCTGTGTACCAGAGTCCTCCTTAGGACTAGCTGGCTAAGCTCCCGCCTGCTGTGTACCAGAGTCCTCCTCAGGACTAGCTGGCTAAGCTCCCGCCTGCTGTGTACCAGAGTCCTCCTTAGGACTAGCTGGCTAAGCTCCCGCCTGCTGTGTACCAGAATCCTCCTTAGGACTAGCTGGCTAAGCTCCCGCCTGCTGTGTACCAGAGTCCTCCTTAGGACTAGCTGGCTAAGCTCCCGCCTGCTGTGTACCAGAGTCCTCCTTAGGACTAGCTGGCTAAGCTCCCGCCTGCTGTGTACCAGAGTCCTCCTTAGGACTAGCTGGCTAAGCTCCCGCCTGCTGTGTACCAGAGTCCTCCTCAGGACTAGCTGGCTAAGCTCCCGCCTGCTGTGTACCAGAGTCCTCCTTAGGACTAGCTGGCTAAGCTCCCGCCTGCTGTGTACCAGAGTCCTCCTCAGGACTAGCTGGCTAAGCTCCCGCCTGCTGTGTACCAGAGTCCTCCTTAGGACTAGCTGGCTAAGCTCCCGCCTGCTGTGTACCAGAGTCCTCCTTAGGACTAGCTGGCTAAGCTCCCGCCTGCTGTGTACCAGAGTCCTCCTCAGGACTAGCTGGCTAAGCTCCCGCCTGCTGTGTACCAGAGTCCTCCTTAGGACTAGCTGGCTAAGCTCCCGCCTGCTGTGTACCGGAGTCCTCCTTAGGACTAGCTGGCTAAGCTCCCGCCTGCTGTGTACCAGAGTCCTCCTTAGGACTAGCTGGCTAAGCTCCCGCCTGCTGTGTACCAGAATCCTCCTTAGGACTAGCTGGCTAAGCTCCCGCCTGCTGTGTACCAGAGTCCTCCTTAGGACTAGCTGGCTAAGCTCCCGCCTGCTGTGTACCAGAGTCCTCCTTAGGACTAGCTGGCTAAGCTCCCGCCTGCTGTGTACCAGAGTCCTCCTTAGGACTAGCTGGCTAAGCTCCCGCCTGCTGTGTACCAGAGTCCTCCTTAGGACTAGCTGGCTAAGCTCCCGCCTGCTGTATACCAGAGTCCTCCTCAGGACTAGCTGGCTAAGCTCCCGCCTGCTGTGTACCAGAGTCCTCCTCAGGACTAGCTGGCTAAGCTCCCGCCGCTGTGTATCAGAATCCTCCTTAGGACTAGCTGGCTAAGCTCCCGCCTGCTGTGTACCAGAGTCCTCCTCAGGACTAGCTGGCTAAGCTCCCGCCTGCTGTGTACCAGAATCCTCCTTAGGACTAGCTGGCTAAGCTCCCGCCTGCTGTGTACCAGAGTCCTCCTTAGGACTAGCTGGCTAAGCTCCCGCCTGCTGTGTACCAGAATCCTCCTTAGGACTAGCTGGCTAAGCTCCCGCCTGCTGTGTACCAGAGTCCTCCTTAGGACTAGCTGGCTAAGCTCCCGCCTGCTGTGTACCAGAGTCCTCCTTAGGACTAGCTGGCTAAGCTCCCGCCTGCTGTGTACCAGAGTCCTCCTTAGGACTAGCTGGCTAAGCTCCCGCCTGCTGTGTACCAGAGTCCTCCTTAGGACTAGCTGGCTAAGCTCCCGCCTGCTGTGTACCAGAGTCCTCCTCAGGACTAGCTGGCTAAGCTCCCGCCTGCTGTGTACCAGAGTCCTCCTTAGGACTAGCTGGCTAAGCTCCCGCCTGCTGTGTACCAGAGTCCTCCTTAGGACTAGCTGGCTAAGCTCCCGCCTGCTTAGTGGTGAAAGTACATAGTGATCTTGATGCTCCTTTCAATAAATATTGAGGGTCTTATTCAGGTGACATGATGATCGATGCTCGACTGCCGTTTGACAAATACAAATATTCTCTCTCTTATCCATAATAATCTCATCGTGTAGACTAGCCTACCCGCCCTGTATCTGCCAGCTGTTGTCTAGCGCGCACGTGCCAAGACCAGAGTGGGCACATTTGCTATTTAACGCAACCTTTTTTGTGACAAAACTATCAGTAGAGTTGAAAATGCCATAGAAACACATTGAACTTTTGATTTTTATTCGGTACATGAAAACTTAAGCAAAAAAGTACATGTTGTTTGCACTACGTCATCACGCACTGATTTTTATCCGCAACAAGTCCGTTTGGTGGAAACACACCACTGGTGGGAAAATGTGCATATTTTCTTTGTACAGATTTTGTAATATTTGTATGGAAACAGCTACTGACACTCATTTAGCCCATGCCAGCGAATGTTTTTTTGGATTGGTAAGTTATTCTAGCCAGCTATCTAAACTGGTAGTAATCATGGTCGAATTACCGACCGTGGGGGCCCCCATTTGATTTTGTTAGTAACTCTCACTCAGATATACAGTGCCCTCCACTATTATTGGCACCCCTGTTTAAGATGTGGTCGAGGACTTCCAAAAATTCTCCTTTTTTTTTAAACAACATAGAACCCAAATGCAAAAAAAGAGAAAAATCCAACCTTTTATTTAAGTACATTACTTAGGTGGTAAAAAAAAAAATCACACATTTAAAAATAAATAAACTTGAAATCATGTGTCCCACAATTATTGGCACCCCTAACAATTCCGCTGAAAATTTTAATTGATTTTTTAAAAAATATATTTTTCTGTAGTTGCTAAAGTTGGTCAGGGTATCTAGGAACTTTTAATTAGTAATTCATGACTTCCTGTTTCCCTGGGGTATAAATATGACGTGACACAGAGGCCTAATTCTCTTACCCATTTGTCAACATGGCAAAGACAAGAGAACACACCATTCAAGTAAGGCAGATTTGTGTCGACCTTCATAAGTCAGGCAATGGCTACAAGAAAATAGCCACTCGCCTTAACTTGCCCGTATCTACAGTCAGAGGAATCATTAAGAAGTTTAAAACAACTGGAACAGTGACAAACAAGGCTGGAAGAGGTCCCAAGTTTATCTTGCCACAACGCACAGTGAGGAGGATGGTAAGAGAAGTAAAAAAAAGTCCTAAGCTCACTGTCACAGAATTGCATCAAAGAGTGGCATCTTGGGGTCACAAAGTCTCCAAAACAACCATCAGACGCTCTCTACATGCCAACAAGCTGTTTGGGAGGCATGCAAGGAAAAAGCCTTTTCTCACTAACACTAACAAACGTAAACGTCTGGAGTTTGCTAAGCGGCACTGGGACTTCAACTGGGATTGTGTGCTTTGGTCAGATGAGACTAAGATTGAGCTTTTTGGCAACAAACACTCTAAGTGGGTCTGGCGTAAAACAAAAGATGAGTATGCCGAAAAGCACCTCATGCCCACCGTGAAGTATGGTGGAGGATCTGTGATGCTGTGGGCCTGTTTCTCTTCCAAAGGCCCTGGGAACCTTGTTAGGGTGCATGGCATTATGAACGCTTTGAACTACCAGGACATTTTAAATAAAAACCTGATGGCCTCTGCCAGAAAGCTGAAGATTGGTCGTCATTGGGTCTTTCAGCAGGATAATGATCCAAAACATGTGGCAAAATCTACACAAAAATGGTTCAGCAGTCACAAACTCAAGGTCCTCCCATGGCCATCTCAGTCCCCAGACCTCAACCCAATCGAAAACCTGTGGGGCGAGCTAAAGAGGAGAGTGCATAAGAGAGGACCCAGGACACTGGATGATCTAGAAAGATTGTGCAAAGAAGAATGGTCAAAGATCCCTCTCTCTGTGTTCTCCAATCTTGTGAAATGTTATAGGAGGAGATTAAGTGCTGTCTTGTTGGCAAAAGGGGGTTGTACAAAGTATTAACATCAGGGGTGCCAATAATTGTGGGACACATGATTTCAAGTATTTTTTTTTCTAAATGTGTGATTTTTTTTTTACACCAAAGTAATGTACTTCAATAAAAGGTTGGATTTTTCTCTTTTTTTGCATTTGGGTTCTATGTTGTTTAAAAAAAAAAGAGAATTTTTGGAAGTCCTCGACCACATCTTAAACAGGGGTGCCAATAATTGTGGAGGGCACTGTAATATTAAAAAACACCAAACATTTCCGTCCACCCAATGGCAATTTGTAGAATTGCAGGAAATTTGCTGGAAAACTGCAAGTTTGTGGCAAGATTTGTAGAACTGCATTAAACTGGTTTTAAAGCTACAACATTTTCTCTCCACCCCAAAATGTGTAGAATTGGGCGGGGCAACACAATGTCACTTAGGGCCCCAAAAGGCAAGGGCCGGCTCTGACTACATGTGTGGGTACGGGTGTGGGTACGGGTGTGGGTACGGGTGTGGGTACGGGTGTGGGTACGGATGTGGGTACGGGTGTGGGTACGGGTGTGGGTACGGGTGTGGGTACGGGTCTGGGTACGGGTGTGGGTACGGGTGTGGGTACGGATGTGGGTACGGGTGTGGGTACGGGTGTGGGTACGGATGTGGGTACGGATGTGGGTACGGATGTGGGTACGGGTGTGGGTACGGGTGTGGGTACGGATGTGGGTACGGGTGTGGGTACGGATGTGGGTACGGGTGTGGGTACGGGTGTGGGTACGGGTGTTGGTACGGGTGTGGGTACGGGTGTGGGTACGGGTGTTGGTACGGGTGTGGGTACGGGTGTTGGTACGGGTGTGGGTACGGGTGTTGGTACGGGTGTGGGTACGGGTGTGGGTACGGATGTGGGTACGGGTGTGGGTACGGGTGTGGGTACGGGTGTGGGTACGGGTGTGGGTACGGGTGTGGGTACGGATGTGGGTACGGGTGTGGGTACGGGTGTGGGTACGGGTGTGGGTACGGGTGTGGGTACGGATGTGGGTACGGGTGTGGGTACGGGTGTGGGTACGGGTGTGGGTACGGGTGTGGGTACGGATGTGGGTACGGATGTGGGTACGGGTGTGGGTACGGGTGTGGGTACGGATGTGGGTACGGATGTGGGTACGGGTGTGGGTACGGGTGTGGGTACGCAGACCCGCAAGCCACTGCTGCACCTCATGATGAGTTAAGATTTCTTGTGGGTCCCCACCAACCCCCCATCGAAGTTGCCCATCCCTTGCTGTAGATCTTTGCTGTGTCACTTGTCGGTTTCTCACCACCTTGGTTAAAGGCGTGTGGAGAGGGGGAGAGAGTGTCATTCTTCAAGGTGTGTGTGCAGTGGACAGGAAGCAGGTCAGCCTGCCCAAAACTATACTGTAGCTACAGTAGGAACCAATATTTTCTATCCCACTCCAGCAGCAGTGACCTAAATAGAAGCATCGCAGCATTACACAGCAGTAGTCTGTTTTTAACAGCGCACTGCAAAGAACAAACCGTCCTGCGTCACAATGTTCTAGCAGCCAACCGCAGGTAGAACCTGGCTATCGTCTGACTCACTGTGTCTGTCTAGTGGACCACTAGCCCGTTTACCTGTGTGTGTGTGTGTGTGTGTGTGTGTGTACTGTACCTGTGTGTGTGTGTGTGTGTGTGTGTGTGTGTGTGTGTGTGTGTCTGTGTGTGTGTGTGTGTGTGTGTGTGTGTGTGTGTACTGTACCTGTGTGTGTGTGTGTGTGTGTGTGTGTCTGTGTGTGTGTGTGTGTGTGTGTGTGTGTGTGTGTGTCTGTGTGTGTGTGTGTGTGTGTGTGTGTGTGTGTGTGTACTGTACCTCTGTGTCTGTTTCACTTTGCTGCCTAAGAGGCCTATATTTAGATTCATGCATTATTCAACAGGCTTTTAGTAATTTAGTTCCCACGGCGGACAGACAGACAGACAGACAGACAGACAGACGGACGGACGGTCTCTCTCTCCGAGTGTAGCAGGCCTCTATAGCTACAGGATGCTATTGGTCTCATTCACTGCCTATAGCGTTACGTTGAGCAGAATGATGACCTACCAATACCGTAAGTAAAATGTACAATTGTGACTGTTGTGCTTTCAGGGTGTGGAAATGCTGCGACTGTAGAGAGAGAGAGAGAGACAGACCGTCAGAGGACCAGTATGGACTATGACAGAAGGTGAGTAAACTTCTATTTCATTTTTAACTGAGTCTTCACTTCTACTGTAGCTTCTTATATATACGGGTTGCCTGACAACGTCACGAAAAAATGATGTGTGCTCATTACAGGGGTAGAAGGCCCTGATTACAGGGGTAGAAGGCCATGATTACAGGGGTAGAAGGCCCTGATTACAGGGGTAGAAGGCCATGATTACAGGGGTAGAAGGCCATGATTACAGGGGTAGAAGGCCATGATTACAGGGGTAGAAGGCCATGATTACAGGGGTAGAAGGCTATGATTACAGGGGTAGAAGGCCCTGATTACAGGGGTAGAAGGCCATGATTACAGGGGTAGAAGGCCATGATTACAGGGGTAGAAGGCCATGATTACAGGGGTAGAAGGCCATGATTACAGGGGTAGAAGGCCCTGATTACAGGGGTAGAAGGCCATGATTACAGGGGTAGAAGGCCATGATTACAGGGGTAGAAGGCCATGATTACAGGGGTAGAAGGCCATGATTACAGGGGTAGAAGGCCATGATTACAGGGGTAGAAGGCCATGATTACAGGGGTAGAAGGCCCTGATTACAGGGGTAGAAGGCCCTGATTACAGGGGTAGAAGGCCCTGATTACAGGGGTAGAAGGCCCTGATTACACAGGGGTAGAAGGCCCTGATTACAGGGGTAGAAGGCCATGATTGCTCCTAGAAACTTTGCAGTATTTCTTTATTTTTCTTCTTACATTATTTGCTCAGAACGTTTCT
This sequence comes from Coregonus lavaretus, assembly GCF_964263955.1. Taxonomy (NCBI): domain Eukaryota; kingdom Metazoa; phylum Chordata; class Actinopteri; order Salmoniformes; family Salmonidae; genus Coregonus; species Coregonus lavaretus. The sequence continues at coordinate 48,782,128 of NC_140007.1, forward strand.
TGTATTATTACCTACAGCCGGTCAGACTAGTCAGACTCAGGAGGCGTGCACACCATCCACCACTTCAGAGTATATTACTCGCTAATGTTCAGTCCCTGGACAATAAAGTAGACGAGCTCAGGGCGAGGATCTCCTTCCAGAGAGACATCAGGGACTGTAACATATTCTGTTTTACGGAATCATTGCTCTCTCAGGATATATTGCCCCGTTCCATTCAGCCAGCGGGGTTCTCCGTCCATCGCGCGGACAGGAAGAAAGGTGGAGGGGTTTGTTTAATGATTAACAACTCGTGGTGTGATTGTGGTAACGTACAGGAACTCAAGTCCTTTTGTTCTCCCGATCTGGAATACCTCGCCTTCAAATGCCGACCGCATTACCTCCCGAGAAAATGTTATTCGGTCATCGTCACAGCCGTGTATATTCCCCCCCCCCAAGCCGACACCACGGCGTCTCTCAAGGAACTACGCTGAACTATGGAAACAAACTGGAAACCGCATTTATTGTAGTTGTAGCTGGGGACTTGAATAATATCAACACATCTCCTCTGCTACACACGCATCACCTACTCTGGATCATTGCCTCTCTCCATTCCTGGACGTCTACAAGGCCCTCAGATCACGCCTCCATCTGCTCCTTCCCACCTATAGGAAGAAATCCAGGCTCTGTCGTAGCCGGCTGCGACCGGGAGACCCATGGGGCGGCGCACAATTGGCCCAGCGTCGTCCAGGTTAGGGGAGGGAATGGCCGGCAGGGATGTAGCTCAGTTGGTAGAGCATGGCGTTTGCAACGCCAGGGTTGAGGGTTCGATTCCCACGGGGGGCCAGTATGAAAAAAATTATGTATGCATTCACTAACTGTAAGTCGCTCTGGATAAGAGCATCTGCTAAATGACTAAAATCTCATCTAAATCTAAACTTAAACAGGAAGCACCCGTGGAGAGGACTGTTCAATGTTGGTCTGACCAATCGGAATCTATGCTTCAAGATTGTTTTGATCACGCGGACTGGGAAATGTTGCTGGTTGCCTCTGAGAATAGTATCGACGTCGACACTGTCTCTGTGACTGGGTTCATCAGGAAGACGTCGACACTGTCTCGGTGACTGGGTTCATCAGGAAGACGTCGACACTGTCTCGGTGACTGGGTTCATCAGGAAGACGTCGACACTGTCTCGGTGACTGGGTTCATCAGGAAGACGTCGACACTGTCTCGGTGACTGGGTTCATCAGGAAGACGTCGACACTGTCTCGGTGACTGGGTTCATCAGGAAGACGTCGACACTGTCTCGGTGACTGGGTTCATCAGGAAGACGTCGACACTGTCTCGGTGACTGGGTTCATCAGGAAGAGCATAGAGGATGTTGTTCCCACTGTGACGATTAGAACTTATCCAAACCAAAAACCGTGGATAGATGCTTTGAGGAAAACAACATTGAGCCGCAGACGCGGGCCCCCCTCCGCTCACGAGGAATGTGGGCTCTCGTTCTCCGTGGCCGACGTGAGTAAGACATTTAAGCGCGTTAACCCTCGTAAGGCTGCCGGCCCAGACGGCATCCCAAGCCGCATCCTCAGAGCCGGTGCAGATCAGCTGGCTGGAGTGTTTACGGACATATTCAATCGCTCCATATCCCAGTCTGCTGTCCCCTTTTGCATCAAGATGTCCACCATTGTTCTTGTACCCAAGAAAGCGAAGGTAACTGAACAAAAATATAAACGCAACAATTTTCCATACGCACAAAAAGCTTATTTCTCTCTCATTTTTGCACAAATTTGTTTATATCCCTGTTAGTGAGCATTTCTCCTTTGCCAAGATAATTCATCCACCTGACAGGTGTGGCATATCAAGAAGCTGATTAAACAGCATGATCATTACACAGGTGCACCTTGTGCTGGGGACAATAAAAGGCCACTCTAAAATGTGCAGTTTTTTCACACAACACAATGCCACAGATGTCTCACGTTTTGAGGGAGGAGTATTTCTGTCTGTAATAAAGCCCTTTTGTGGGGAAAAACTCATTCTAATTGGCTGGACCTGGCTCCCCAGTGGGTGGGCCTATGCCCTCCCAGGCCCACCCATGGCTGTGCCCGTGCCCAGACGTGAAATCCATTGATTAGGGCCTAATGAATTTATTTCAATTGACTGATTTCCTTCTATGAACTGTAACTCAGTAAAATCTTTGAAATTGTTGCATGGTGCGTTTATATGTTTCTTCAGTATAAATGACTATCGCCCCGTACCACTCACTTCTGTCATCATGAAGTGCTTTGAGGGGCTAATTAAGGACCGTATCACCTCCACCTTACCTGACAAACTAGACCCACTGCAATTCGCTTACCGCCCCAACAGATCCACGGATGATGCAATCGCCATCGCACTGCACACTGCCCTATCCCATCTGGACAAGAGGAATACCTACGTCAGAATGCTGTTCATTGACTACAGCTCAGCATTCAACACCATAGTATCCTCCAAGCTCATCATTAAGCTCGGGGCCCTGGGTCTGAACCCCGCCCTGTGCAACTGAGTCCTGGATAGGCTTGGGTGGTATACCGTATACCGGGGTATTTGGAAATAGCCACGGGATGGTTTTTCAATACCTTCAAAACTATTTCTTTAAAGTTTTTCAATTTTAATATGTGTAGCTACTTTTTAAGTTAATACCTGCAGTCAACTTGAGATAAAGCAGATTGCGTTCTTCATTTCACCTGTCACATAATTTTACATTATGAAGCTTACTGTAGTTCCCTAGAAAGAACACTTGTTTGTTTGTAGATAGCACAACAGGAGAAAGCGAGCTGGTGAGTCCATAGCGTTCTATATCTATCAGTGAGTCCATAGTGTTCTATATCTATCAGTGAGTCCATAGTGTTCTATATCTATCAGTGAGTCCATAGTGTTCTATATCTATCAGTGAGTCTCTGCTGGAGAGTCCATAGTGTTCTATATCTATCAGTGAGTCTCTGTTGGTGAGTCCATAGTGTTCTATATCTATCAGTGAGTCCATAGTGTTCTATATCTATCAGTGAGTCCATAGTGTTCTATATCTATCAGTGAGTCCATAGTGTTCTATATCTATCAGTGAGTCTCTGCTGGTGAGTCCATAGTGTTCTATATCTATCAGTGAGTCCATAGTGTTCTATATCTATCAGTGAGTCCATAGTGTTCTATATCTATCAGTGAGTCTCTGCTGGTGAGTCCATAGTGTTCTATATCTATCAGTGAGTCCATAGCGTTCTATATCTATCAGTGAGTCTCTGTTGGTGAGTCCATAGTGTTCTATATCTATCAGTGAGTCCATAGTGTTCTATATCTATCAGTGAGTCCATAGTGTTCTATATCTATCAGTGAGTCTCTGTTGGTGAGTCCATAGTGTTCTATATCTATCAGTGAGTCTCTGTTGGTGAGTCCATAGTGTTCTATATCTATCAGTGAGTCCATAGTGTTCTATATCTATCAGTGAGTCCATAGTGTTCTATATCTATCAGTGAGTCCATAGTGTTCTATATCTATCAGTGAGTCCATAGTGTTCTATATCTATCAGTGAGTCCATAGTGTTCTATATCTATCAGTGAGTCCATAGTGTTCTATATCTATCAGTGAGTCCATAGTGTTCTATATCTATCAGTGAGTCTCTGCTGGTGAGTCCATAGTGTTCTATATCTATCAGTGAGTCCATAGTGTTCTATATCTATCAGTGAGTCCATAGTGTTCTATATCTATCAGTGAGTCCACAGTGTTCTATATATATCAGTGAGTCCATAGTGTTCTATATCTATCAGTGAGTCCATAGTGTTCTATATCTATCAGTGAGTCCATAGTGTTCAATATCTATCAGTGAGTCCATAGTGTTCAATATCTATCAGTGAGTCTCTGCTGGTGAGTCCATAGTGTTCTATATCTATCAGTGAGTCTCTGGTAGTGAGTCCATAGTGTTCTATATCTATCAGTGAGTCCATAGTGTTCTATATCTATCAGTGAGTCCATAGTGTTCTATATCTATCAGTGAGTCCATAGTGTTCTATATCTATCAGTGAGTCTCTGCTGGTGAGTCCATAGTGTTCTATATCTATCAGTGAGTCCATAGTGTTCTATATCTATCAGTGAGTCCATAGTGTTCTATATCTATCAGTGAGTCTCTGCTGGTGAGTCCATAGTGTTCTATATCTATCAGTGAGTCCATAGCATTCTATATCTATCAGTGAGTCTCTGTTGGTGAGTCCATAGTGTTCTATATCTATCAGTGAGTCCATAGTGTTCTATATCTATCAGTGAGTCCATAGTGTTCTATATCTATCAGTGAGTCTCTGTTGGTGAGTCCATAGTGTTCTATATCTATCAGTGAGTCTCTGTTGGTGAGTCCATAGTGTTCTATATCTATCAGTGAGTCCATAGTGTTCTATATCTATCAGTGAGTCCATAGTGTTCTATATCTATCAGTGAGTCCATAGTGTTCTATATCTATCAGTGAGTCCATAGTGTTCTATATCTATCAGTGAGTCCATAGTGTTCTATATCTATCAGTGAGTCCATAGTGTTCTATATCTATCAGTGAGTCCATAGTGTTCTATATCTATCAGTGAGTCTCTGCTGGTGAGTCCATAGTGTTCTATATCTATCAGTGAGTCCATAGTGTTCTATATCTATCAGTGAGTCCATAGTGTTCTATATCTATCAGTGAGTCCACAGTGTTCTATATATATCAGTGAGTCCATAGTGTTCTATATCTATCAGTGAGTCCATAGTGTTCTATATCTATCAGTGAGTCCATAGTGTTCAATATCTATCAGTGAGTCCATAGTGTTCAATATCTATCAGTGAGTCTCTGCTGGTGAGTCCATAGTGTTCTATATCTATCAGTGAGTCTCTGGTAGTGAGTCCATAGTGTTCTATATCTATCAGTGAGTCCATAGTGTTCTATATCTATCAGTGAGTCCATAGTGTTCAATATCTATCAGTGAGTCTCTGCTGGTGAGTCCATAGTGTTCTATATCTATCAGTGAGTCTCTGTTGGTGAGTCTATAGTGTTCAATATCTATCAGTGAGTCTCTGCTGGTGAGTCCATAGTGTTCTATATCTATCAGTGAGTCTCTGCTGGTGAGTCCATAGTGTTCTATATCTATCAGTGAGTCTCTGCTGGAGAGTCCATAGTGTTCTATATCTATCAGTGAGTCTCTGCTGGTGAGTCCATAGTGTTCTATATCTATCAGTGAGTCCATAGTGTTCTATATCTATCAGTGAGTCTCTGCTGGTGAGTCCATAGTGTTCTATATCTATCATTGAGTCTCTGTTGGAGAGTCCATAGTGTTCTATATCTATCAGTGAGTCCATAGTGTTCTATATCTATCAGTGAGTCCATAGTGTTCTATATCTATCAGTGAGTCCATAGTGTTCTATATCTATCAGTGAGTCCATAGTGTTCTATATCTATCAGTGAGTCCATAGTGTTCTATATCTATCAGTGAGTCCATAGCGTTCTATATCTATCAGTGAGTCTCTGTTGGTGAGTCCATAGTGTTCTATATCTATCAGTGAGTCCATAGTGTTCTATATCTATCAGTGAGTCCATAGTGTTCTATATCTATCAGTGAGTCTCTGTTGGTGAGTCCATAGTGTTCTATATCTATCAGTGAGTCTCTGTTGGTGAGTCCATAGTGTTCTATATCTATCAGTGAGTCCATAGTGTTCTATATCTATCAGTGAGTCCATAGTGTTCTATATCTATCAGTGAGTCTCTGTTGGTGAGTCCATAGTGTTCTATATCTATCAGTGAGTCTCTGCTGGTGAGTCCATAGTGTTCTATATCTATCAGTGAGTCCATAGTGTTCTATATCTATCAGTGAGTCCATAGTGTTCTATATCTATCAGTGAGTCCATAGTGTTCTATATCTATCAGTGAGTCTCTGTTGGTGAGTCCATAGTGTTCTATATCTATCAGTGAGTCCATAGTGTTCTATATCTATCAGTGAGTCCATAGTGTTCTATATATATCAGTGAGTCCATAGTGTTCTATATCTATCAGTGAGTCTCTGCTGGTGAGTCCATAGTGTTCTATATCTATCAGTGAGTCCATAGTGTTCTATATCTATCAGTGAGTCCATAGTGTTCTATATCTATCAGTGAGTCTCTGCTGGTGAGTCCATAGTGTTCTATATCTATCAGTGAGTCTCTGCTGGTGAGTCCATAGTGTTCTATATCTATCAGTGAGTCCATAGTGTTCTATATCTATCAGTGAGTCCATAGTGTTCTATATCTATCAGTGAGTCCATAGTGTTCTATATCTATCAGTGAGTCTCTGCTGGTGAGTCCATAGTGTTCTATATCTATCAGTGAGTCCATAGTGTTCTATATCTATCAGTGAGTCTCTGCTGGTGAGTCCATAGTGTTCTATATCTATCAGTGAGTCTCTGCTGGTGAGTCCATAGTGTTCTATATCTATCAGTGAGTCCATAGTGTTCTATATCTATCAGTGAGTCCATAGTGTTCTATATCTATCAGTGAGTCCATAGTGTTCTATATCTATCAGTGAGTCCATAGTGTTCTATATCTATCAGTGAGTCCATAGTGTTCTATATCTATCAGTGAGTCCATAGTGTTCTATATCTATCAGTGAGTCCATAGTGTTCTATATCTATCAGTGAGTCCATAGTGTTCTATATCTATCAGTGAGTCTCTGCTGGTGAGTCCATAGTGTTCTATATCTATCAGTGAGTCCATAGTGTTCTATATCTATCAGTGAGTCCATAGTGTTCTATATCTATCAGTGAGTCCATAGTGTTCTATATCTATCAGTGAGTCCATAGTGTGCTATATCTATCAGTGAGTCCATAGTGTTCTATATCTATCAGTGAGTCTCTGCTGGTGAGTCCATAGTGTTCTATATCTATCAGTGAGTCCATAGTGTTCTATATCTATCAGTGAGTCCATAGTGTTCTATATCTATCAGTGAGTCCATAGTGTTCTATATCTATCAGTGAGTCCATAGTGTGCTATATCTATCAGTGAGTCTCTGCTGGTGAGTCCATAGTGTTCTATATCTATCAGTGAGTCCATAGTGTTCTATATCTATCAGTGAGTCTCTGTTGGTGAGTCCATAGTGTTCTATATCTATCAGTGAGTCCATAGTGTTCTATATCTATCAGTGAGTCCATAGTGTTCTATATATATCAGTGAGTCCATAGTGTTCTATATCTATCAGTGAGTCTCTGTTGGTGAGTCCATAGTGTTCTATATCTATCAGTGAGTCCATAGTGTTCTATATCTATCAGTGAGTCCATAGTGTTCTATATATATCAGTGAGTCCATAGTGTTCTATATCTATCAGTGAGTCTCTGCTGGTGAGTCCATAGTGTTCTATATCTATCATTGAGTCTCTGTTGGTGAGTCCATAGTGTTCTATATCTATCAGTGAGTCCATAGTGTTCTATATCTATCAGTGAGTCTCTGCTGGTGAGTCCATAGTGTTCTATATATATCAGTGAGTCCATAGTGTTCTATATCTATCAGTGAGTCTCTGATGGTGAGTCCATAGTGTTCTATATCTATCAGTGAGTCTCTGATGGTGAGTCCATAGTGTTCTATATCTATCAGTGAGTCTCTGCTGGTGAGTCCATAGTGTTCTATATCTATCAGTGAGTCTCTGTTGGTGAGTCCATAGTGTTCTATATCTATCAGTGAGTCCATAGTGTTCTATATCTATCAGTGAGTCCATAGTGTTCTATATCTATCAGTGAGTCTCTGTTGGTGAGTCCATAGTGTTCTATATCTATCAGTGAGTCCATAGTGTTCTATATCTATCAGTGAGTCCATAGTGTTCTATATCTATCAGTGAGTCTCTGTTGGTGAGTCCATAGTGTTCTATATCTATCAGTGAGTCCATAGTGTTCTATATCTATCAGTGAGTCTCTGCTGGTGAGTCCATAGTGTACTATATCTATCAGTGAGTCTCTGTTGGTGAGTCCATAGTGTTCTATATCTATCAGTGAGTCCATAGTGTTCTATATCTATCAGTGAGTCCATAGTGTTCTATATCTATCAGTGAGTCTCTGCTGGTGAGTCCATAGTGTTCTATATCTATCAGTGAGTCCATAGTGTTCTATATCTATCAGTGAGTCCATAGTGTTCTATATCTATCAGTGAGTCCATAGTGTTCTATATCTATCAGTGAGTCCATAGTGTTCTATATCTATCAGTGAGTCTCTGTTGGTGAGTCCATAGTGTTCTATATCTATCAGTTAGTCCATAGTGTTCTATATCTATCAGTGAGTCCATAGTGTTCTATATCTATCAGTGAGTCTCTGCTGGTGAGTCCATAGTGTTCTATATCTATCAGTGAGTCCATAGTGTTCTATATCTATCAGTGAGTCCATAGTGTTCTATATCTATCAGTGAGTCCTTAGTGTTCTATATCTATCAGTGAGTCCATAGTGTTCTATATCTATCAGTGAGTCCATAGTGTTCTATATCTATCAGTGAGTCCATAGTGTTCTATATCTATCAGTGAGTCCATAGTGTTCTATATCTATCAGTGAGTCTCTGCTGGTGAGTCCATAGTGTTCTATATCTATCAGTGAGTCCATAGTGTTCTATATCTATCAGTGAGTCCATAGTGTTCTATATCTATCAGTGAGTCCATAGTGTTCTATATCTATCAGTGAGTCCATAGTGTTCTATATCTATCAGTTAGTCCATAGTGTTCTATATCTATCAGTGAGTCCATAGTGTTCTATATCTATCAGTGAGTCCATAGTGTTCTATATCTATCAGTGAGTCCATAGTGTTCTATATCTATCAGTGAGTCTCTGTTGGTGAGTCCATAGTGTTCTATATCTATCAGTGAGTCCATAGTGTTCTATATCTATCAGTGAGTCCATAGTGTTCTATATCTATCAGTGAGTCCATAGTGTTCTATATCTATCAGTGAGTCCATAGTGTTCTATATCTATCAGTGAGTCCATAGTGTTCTATATCTATCAGTGAGTCCATAGTGTTCTATATCTATCAGTGAGTCCATAGTGTTCTGCATCTATCAGTGAGTCCATAGTGTTCTATATCTATCAGTGAGTCCATAGTGTTCTATATCTATCAGTGAGTCCATAGTGTTCTATATCTATCAGTGAGTCCATAGTGTTCTATATCTATCAGTGAGTCCATAGTGTTCTATATCTATCAGTGAGTCTCTGCTGGTGAGTCCATAGTGTTCTATATCTATCATTGAGTCTCTGTTGGAGAGTCCATAGTGTTCTATATCTATCAGTGAGTCCATAGTGTTCCATATCTATCATTGAGTCTCTGTTGGAGAGTCCATAGTGTTCTATATCTATCAGTGAGTCCATAGTGTTCTATATCTATCAGTGAGTCCATAGTGTTCTATATCTATCAGTGAGTCCATAGTGTTCTATATCTATCAGTGAGTCCATAGTGTTCTATATCTATCAGTGAGTCTCTGCTGGTGAGTCCATAGTGTTCTATATCTATCATTGAGTCTCTGTTGTGCAGTACACATGAGGTGATGAAGTTAAACTTGTATGCAATTCACTACTAAACGTTTACCATCAGATATCTTATAATGGCTTTCTGCCAGAAGTCAAAGAGCTCTGAATGAGTTATCTGTACAGCTACTGTGTTTTCCTACTAGCGCTGTTTTCCTCCTCCGTTCCTCTCCCGTCTGGATTACTTTATCCTATCCCAGGTATTCCTTAAAGAGGTGGGGTTTCAAATGTCTCCGGAAGGTGGTGAGTGACTCCGCTGTCCTGGCGTCGTGAGGGAGCTTGTTCCACCATTGGGGTGCCAGAGCAGCGAACAGTTTTGACTGGGCTGAGCGGGACCTATGCTTCCGCAGAGGAAGGGGAGCCAGCAGGCCAGAGGTGGATGAACGCAATGCCCTCGTTTGGGTGTAGGGACTGATCAGAGCCTGAAGGTACGGAGGTGCCGTTCCCCTCACAGCTCCGTAGGCAAGCACCATGGTCTTGTAACAGATGCGAGCTTCAACTGGAAGCCAGTGGAGTGTGCGGAGGAGCGGGGTGACGTGAGAGAACTTGGGAAGGTTGAACACCAGACGGGCTGCGGCATTCTGGATGAGTTGTAGGGGTTTAATGGCACAGGCAGGGAGCCCAGCCAACAGCGAGTTGCAGTAATCCAGACGGGAGATGACAAGTGCCTGGATTAGGACCTGTGCCGCTTCCTGTGTAAGGCAGGGTCGTACTCTCAGAATGTTGTAGAGCATGAACCTAGAGGATCGGGTCACCGCCTTGATGTTAGCGGAGAACAACAGGGTGGAAGACAAGGAGGAGGTGGTGAGGGCCCTGGCTGTTAAGTAGTCACCACAGGCCGGCCTCCGCCCAGTACCTTGCCCTGCACCTTAGAGACTGCTGCCATAGAGTCACTGAACACTGGTCACTTTAATCATGTTTACAGACTGTTTTACCCTCTTTATATGTACAGTCGTGGTCAAAAGATTTGAGAATAACACAAATACTAATTTTCACAAAGTCTGCTGCCTCAGTTTTGATGAGGGCAATTTGCATATACTCCAAAATGTCATGAAGAGTGATCAGATGAATTGCAATTAATTGCAAAGTCCCTCTTTGCCATGAAAATGAACTTAATCCCCAAAAAACATTTCCACTGTATTTCAGCCCTGCCACAAAAGGACCAGCTGACATCATGTCAGGGATTCTCAAGAAAGTCAAGCAAGCGCCAGGACCGTCTCCTAAAGTTGATTCAGCTGTGGGATCAGGGCACCACCAGTGCAGAGCTTGCTCAGGAATGGCATCAGGCAGGTGTGAGTGCATCTGCACGCACAGTGAGGCGAAGACTTTTGGAGGATGGCCTGGTTTCAAGAAGGGCAGCAAAGAAGCCACTTCTCTCCAGGAAAAACATCAGGGACAGACTGATATTCTGCAAAAGGTACAGGGATTGGACTGCTGAGGACTGGGGTAAAGTCATTTTCTCTGATGAATCCCCTTTCCGATTGTTTGGGGCATCCGGAAAACACCTTGTCCGGAGAAGACAAGGTGAGCGCTACCATCAGTCCTGTGTCATGCCAACAGTAAAGCATCCTGAGACCATTCATGTGTGGGGTTGCTTCTCAGCCAAGGGAGTGGGCTCACTCACAATTTTGCCTAAGAACACAGCTATGAATAAAGAATGGTACCAACACATCCTCCGAGAGCAACTTCTCCCAACCATCCAAGAACAGTTTGGTGACGACCAATGCCTTTTCCAGCATGATGGAGCACCTTGCCATAAGGCAAAAGTGATAACTAAGTGGCTCGGGGAACAAAACATCGACATTTTGGGTCCATGGCCAGGAAACTCCCCAGACCTTAATCCCATTGAGAACTTGTGGTCGATCCTCAAGAGGCGGGTGGACAACCAAAAACCGACAAATTCTGACAAACTCCAAGCATTGATTATGCAAGAATGGGCTGCCATCAGTCAGGATGTGGCCCAGAAGTTAATTGACAGCATGCCAGGGCGGATTGCAGAGGTCTTGAAAAAGAATGGTCAACACTGCAAATATTGACTCTTTGCATAAACTTAATGTAATTGTCAATAAAAGCCTTTGACACTTATGGAATGCTTGTAATTATACTTCAGTATACTATATCTGACAAAAATATCTAAAAACACTGAAGCAGCAAACTTTGTGAAGACCAATACTTGTGTCATTCTCAAAACTTTTGACCATGACTGTATATACTGTATTCTAGTCATGGCTCATCCTATATAACTGTACACCTTTTCAATTACATTTACATTTATGTCATTTAGCAGACGCTCTTATCCAGAGCGACTTACAAATTGGTGCATTCACCTTATAGCCAGTGGGATAACCACTTTACAATATGTTTTTATTCTTTCTTTTTTTTTCTTTGGGGTGGGGTAAGGGGGGGTAGAAGGATTACTTTATCCTATCCCAGGTATTCCTTAAAGAGGTGGGGTTTCAAGTGTCTCCGGAAGGTGGTCAGTGACTCCGCTGTCCTGGCGTCGTGAGGGAGCTTGTTCCACCATTGGGGTGCCAGAGCAGCGAACAGTTTTGACTAGGCTGAGCGGGAACTGTGCTTCCGCAGAGGTAGGGGGGCCAGCAGGCCAGAGGTGGATGAACGCAATACCCTCGTTTGGGTGTAGGGACTGATCAGAGCCTGAAGGTACTCTCCGAATGTTGTAGAGCATGAACCTAGAGGATCGGGTCACCGCCTTGATGTTAACGGAGAACAACAGGGTGTTGTCCAGGGTCACGCCAAGGCTCTTTGCACTCTGGGAGGAGGACACAACGGAGTTGTCAACCGTGATGGCGAGATCATGGAACGGGCAGTCCTTCCCCGGGAGGAAGAGCAGCTCCGTCTTGCCGAGGTTCAGCTTGAGGTGGTGATTCGTCATCCACACTGATATGTCTGCCAGACATGCAGAGATGCGATTCGCCACCTGGTTATCAGAAGGGGGAAAGGAGAAGATTAGTTGTGTGTCGTCTGCGTAGCAATGATAGGAGAGGCCATGTGAGGATATGACAGAGCCAAGTGACTTGGTGTATAGCGAGAATAGGAGAGCGCCTAGAACTGAGCCCTGGGGGACACCAGTGGTGAGAGCATGTGGTGCGGAGACAGATTCTCGCCACGCCACTTGGTAGGAGCGACCGGTCAGGTAGGACGCAATCCACGAGTGAGCCGCGCCGGAGATGCCCAACTCGGAGAGGGTGGAGAGGAGGATCTGATGGTTCACAATATCAAAGGCAGCAGACAGGTCTAGAAGGACAAGAGCAGAGGAGAGAGAGTTAGCTTTAGCAGTGCGGAGAGCCTCCGTGACACAGAGAAGAGCAGTCTCAGTTGAATGACCAGTCTTGAAACCTGATTGGTTTGGATCAAGAAGGTAATTCTGAGAGAGATAGCAAGAGAGTTGGCTAAAGACGGCACGCTCAAGAGTTTTGGAGAGAAAAGAAAGAAGGGATACTGGTCTGTAGTTGTTGACATCGGAGGGATCGAGTGTAGGTTTTTTGAGAAGGGGTGCAACTCTCGCTCTCTTGAAGACGGAAGGGACATAGCCAGCGGTCAAGGATGAGTTGATGAGCGAGGTGAGGTAAGGGAGAAGGTCTCCGGAAATGGTCTGGAGAAGAGAGGAGGGGATAGGGTCAAGCGGGCAGGTTGTTGGTCGGCCGGCCGTCACAAGTCGCAAGATTTCATCTGGAGAGAGAGGGGAGAAAGAAGTCAAAGCATAGGGTAGGGCAGTGTGAGCAGGACCGGCGGTGTCATTTCTATTCATATACTGTCCGTAATGTCTATACACACCATCCTATATATGTAAGGTTCTGTATTTATTTTCTTAGTTCACCTTTGTGTTCTTGAACGTAGCCCTGTTTCTTTGTGTTCTTGAACGTAGCCCTGTTTCTTTGTGTTGTTGAACGTAGCCCTGTTTCTTTGTGTTGTTGAACGTAGCCCTGTTTTTTTTGTGTTCTTCAACGTAGCCCTGTTTCTTTGTGTTCTTCAACGTAGCCATGTTTCTTTGTGTTCTTCAACGTAGCCCTGTTTCTTTGTGTTCTTCAACGTAGCCCTGTTTCTTTGTGTTGTTGAACGTAGCCCTGTTTCTTTGTGTTCTTCAACGTAGCCCTGTTTCTTTGTGTTCTTGAACGTAGCCCTGTTTCTTTGTGTTCTTCAACGTAGCCCTGTTTCTTTGTGTTCTTCAACGTAGCCCTGTTTCTTTGTGTTCTTCAACGTAGCCCTGTTTCTTTGTGTTCTTCAACGTAGCCCTGTTTCTTTGTGTTGTTGAACGTAGCCCTGTTTCTTTGTGTTCTTGAACGTAGCCCTGTTGCTTTGTGTTCTTCAACGTAGCCCTGTTTCTTTGTGTTCTTGAACGTAGCCCTGTTTCTTTGTGTTGTTGAACGTAGCCCTGTTTCTTTGTGTTCTTGAACGTAGCCCTGTTTCTTTGTGTTCTTCAACGTAGCCCTGTTTCTTTGTGTTGTTGAACGTAGCCCTGTTTCTTTGTGTTCTTCAACGTAGCCCTGTTTCTTTGTGTTCTTGAACATAGCCCTGGTTCTTTGTGTTCTTCAACGTAGCCCTGTTTCTTTGTGTTCTTCAACGTAGCCCTGTTTCTTTGTGTTCTTCAACGTAGCCCTGTTTCTTTGTGTTCTTCAACGTAGCCCTGTTTCTTTGTGTTGTTGAACGTAGCCCTGTTTCTTTGTGTTCTTGAACGTAGCCCTGTTGCTTTGTGTTCTTCAACGTAGCCCTGTTGCTTTGTGTTCTTGAACGTAGCCCTGTTTCTTTGTGTTCTTGAACGTAGCCCTGTTTCTTTGTGTTCTTCAACGTAGCCCTGTTTCTTTGTGTTCTTCAACGTAGCCCTGTCTCTTTGTGTTCTTGAACGTAGCCCTGTTTCTTTGTGTTCTTGAACGTAGCCCTGTTTCTTTGTGTTCTTCAACGTAGCCCTGTTTCTTTGTGTTCTTGAACGTAGCCCTGTTTCTTTGTGTTGTTGAACGTAGCCCTGTTTCTTTGTGTTCTTGAACGTAGCCCTGTTTCTTTGTGTTGTTGAACGTAGCCCTGTTTCTTTGTGTTCTTGAACGTAGCCCTGTTGCTTTGTGTTCTTGAACGTAGCCCTGTTTCTTTGTGTTCTTGAACGTAGCCCCTGTTTCTTTGTGTTGTTGAACGTAGCCCTGTTTCTTTGTGTTCTTGAACGTAGCCCTGTTTCTTTGTGT
>NC_140008.1:0-72500 GCF_964263955.1 Coregonus lavaretus
AGGGAGCCCAGCCAACAGCGAGTTGCAGTAGTCCAGACGGGAGATGACAAGTGCCTGGACCAGGACCTGCGCCGCTTCCTGTGTAAGGCAGGGTCGCACTCTCCGAATGTTGTAGAGCATGAACCTGCAGGAGCGGGTCACCGCCTTGATGTTGGCGGAGAACGACAGGGTGTTGTCCAGGGTCACGCCTAGGCTCTTCGCACTCTGGGAGGAGGACACAGCGGAGTTGTCTACCGTGATGGCGAGATCATGGAACGGGCAGTCCTTCCCGGGGAGGAAGAGCAGCTCCGTCTTGCCAGGGTTCAGCTACACACCCCATTTAGCCATCAACATGACCTTTCATGAAATTAGAGGGAGGGGGTCACCTATGAAATGAATGATTTCAAAAACAGACAAAAGCAAAGGTATTAAATTATATATAAACTCATCTGCAAAGAGAGGTTCACCTTTCCATGGAAGGGGAATGTGTGTACACATGGGTGTTGTTGCGTCATACCAACTATAAGCCTATCTTCTCCATCACATCACGTGTGTTGTTGCACCACACCAACTATAAGCCTATCTTCCCCATCACATCATGAAAGGTCATGTTGATGTTCATTTCTCCTCTCTTTTGCCCCTCCCCTTCTCTCACTCTCTCTCTCTCTCAGTAACATTCAAAGGGGTTTTATTGACACGGGAAATATATGTTACCATTGACAAAGCAAGTGAAATAAACAATCACAAACAGTAAACTTTAAACACACAAAAGTTTCAAAAGACAAAGACATTTGAAATGTTAATAATTTTACTATAAACAAGCAAAACAAAAAATACGAGTGTGTCAGTCCTGACCTGTATAGGAGTCGGTCAATACACTGTAAATGAAATATAAACTAGCTGGCTCCACTAGGGTCCTCTCAGTCAGCCGGCTCCACTAGGGTCCTCTCAGCCAGGTGTTTCCACTAGGACCCTCTCAGCCAGGTGGCTCCACTAGGGTCCTCTCAGCCAGCTGGCTCCACTAGGGTCCTCTCAGCCAGGTGGCTCCACTAGGGCCCTCTCAGCCAGGTGGCTCCACTAGGGTCCTCTCAGCCAGCTGGCTCCACTAGGGTCCTCTCAGCCAGGTGGCTCCACTAGGGTACTCTTAGGCAGCTGGTGTGTGTAGGAGAGTGTGAGCTGTGTGTGCAAAATGTAGAAGTACAAATGGCAAGGGACATGAAATAAACGGATAAATCTAGGCATAGGTTTTATTTACAGTGGTGTTTGTTCTCCACTGGTTACCCTATTCTTATCACAACTGGTCACACATTTTGCTGCCATGATTGCACGCTGCTGTATTTCACCTAACAGATATGGGAGCTTATCAATATTATATTTGTTTTCAAAGTATTTGGGGGTCCTTGTAATCTGAGGGAAATATGTCTCTCTCACATCATCGTTTAATTGGCAGGAGGTTAGGAGGGGCAGCTCAGTTTCCTCTCCTCTTCTCCCCCTCTCCTCTTCTCACTCCTCTCCTGTTCTCCCCTTCTCCTCTTCTCTCTCTCCCCTCCTCCCCTCTCTCTCTCTCTCCCCTCCTACCTCTCTCTCTCTCTCCCCTCCTCCCTCCCTCTCTCTCTCTCCCCTCCTCCCTCTCTCTCTCTCTCCCTCCTCCCTCTCCCCTCCTCCCTCTCTCTCTGTAGGTTTGCTGGACCTCCAGGGGACTATGTTTACTTGTTTGGCCACTTCCGTATGGAGGAGGTGAGTTCACTACAACACACATTATATCACATTTACATTTTAATCATTTAGCAGACGCTCTTATCCAGAGCCACTTACAGTTAGTTAGTGCATACATTATTTTTTGTCATACTAATGCTGTGTGTGTGTGATGTGTGTGTGTGTGTGTGTGTGTGTGTGTGTCTGTGTCTGTGTCTGTGTGTGTGTGTGTGTGTGTGTGTGTGTGTGTGTGTGTGTGTGTGTGTGTCTGTGTGTGTGTGTGTGTGTGTGTGCGTCTGTGTCTGTGTGTGTGTATGTGTACGTGTGTTTTCTCCACAGTGTGCTCCACCAGGCTGTCTGATAGAGCTGTGTATCCAGCTTAGCATGATCATGTTGGGAAAACAACTCATCCAGAACAACGTGTTCGAGATTGTTATACCGTACGTACACACACACACACACACAGCTATCTTAATATTAGTAGTTAGCTAATTCATATTCGTAAATACATACCTATCTTAACATTAGTAGCTAGCTAGCTTATATCTGTAAATACATAACTATCTTAACATTGGCTATATATTTAAAGACATGAGTTAGCTATCTTAATGTTAGTAATTAGTTGGCTAATATTGTTAACTGCTATGTTTAGTGCATTCGGAAAGTATTCAGATCCCTTGACCCTTTCCACATTTTGTTACGATACAGCCTTATTCTAAAATTGATGAAATATTTTTTTTCTCATCAATCTAGACACAGTACCCCATAATGACAAAGCGAAAACAAGTTTTTAGACGTGTTCGAGATTGTTATACCGTATGTACACACAGACACACACACACACACACACACACACACACACACACACACACACACACACACACACACACACACACACAAACAGGTACCATTGCTTATATGTGAATTACAGTTTGGAGCAGTCTGAGAGGTAGCTTTAATGTTAACATTAGTAGTTAGCTAGCTCATATCTGTAAATAGGTTACATATCTATATTAACATTAATAGTTAGCTTTCTCATATCTGTAAATGGGTTACATAGCTATTTTAACATTAGTAGTTAGCTAGCTCATATATGTAAATACATAACTATCTTCAAATCAAATCAAATCAAATTGTATTGGTCACATGCGCCGAATACAACAGGTGCAGTCATTACAGTGAAATGCTTACTTACAGCCCTTAACCAACAGTGCATTTATTTTAAACAAAAAAGTTAAAGAAAAGATGGAAATGGCGGCCGGAAGACAGGGTGGTGCGGCAGGTGCCGCTTCTCATTCGAATGCTGTAATTGTATCTAAACCATCAGGTGTACGCCGACCCCAGCTAAGTAACTCATGCAAAGAGTTAAAGCGCAATGATGTGTTTTATCTCCAGTACTCTGCCATGATTGTCAGTTATGTAGCTGCTCTACTGATCATCTCAGTGCGTCCTTGCTGGGATGACACAATCAGTCTACTACCGGAGAATATTAACACCAAACACAAACACATTGGTTCACCGTTCCACGGGAGCGGACAGTACACAGCATACCATAATGTTCTGAATAATGGCCAAGTCTACCTCGCTCCTTATTCTACTGAACCGCTTAGGCGCAACAAACACAAGTCCAACATTTATCGGAAACTGTTAAACTACCTGTTCACTACTCTCCTGCTCTCCGGGGATGTGCAACTCAATCCTGGGCCCAACATCACCGAGCCAGCGATACGCACCGGAGTGGAGGGTGGTGGATGGCCTCGTCCACTGATCGTCGCCGCTGTGGAGGTGGGTGAGTGCTATGGTCCTGTGGTTTCTCTCGACTCACCCGGCTCCAGGATGGATTTTGACTCTTCAAACATACCAAAGTCGCTATATGCGATCCCTGACTCTGCTTCTGGTATGCAAGCTGTTTTAATTAGTTCCCCGCATCCAGTGCAGGCGGGAGGGATTGTTAATTGCGCTACCGAACTGCCCCTAATCAAAACGGCCTAAACCCAGCCGTCAGAAAACACAGAAAATTTAACTTTTTTCAATGTGTCAATCACTCTCGAGTCATCTGGGACCCACGAGCTAAGCCCAAGGGACTACTAGGGGGGCACTTGAACATTCGTAGTGTCATTCCAAAAAGTGATCAAATTCAACATCTACTCACAGACTCCAACCTTGACTTTCTCTGCCTCTCAGAGACATGGCTCCATAGAAACTCTCCATCTGCTGCTTTGATTGTGCCTGGCTACAATGTTTTCAGGAGAGACGGGACTGAAGGAAGAGGAGGGGGTGTGATGATTTATATTAAAGAACATATCCGATGTAAACAAATTGAGTGGTCAGGTGATAATACATTTACATTTACATTTTAGTCATTTAGCAGACGCTCTTAACCAGAGCGACTTACAGGAGCAATTAGGGTTAAGTGCCTTGCTCAAGGGCACATTAACGTCATTTAGCAGACGCTCTTAGCCAGAGCGACTCACAAATTGGTGCGTTCACCCTATAGCCAGTGGGATAACCACTTTACAATTTGGGGGGGGGGGGGGGTTAGAAGGAATACTTTATCCTATCCCAGGTATTCCTTAAAGAGGTGGGGTTTCAAATGTCTCCGGAAGGTGGTGAGTGACTCCGCTGTCCTGGCGTCGTGAGGGAGCTTGTTCCACCATTGGGGTGCCAGAGCAGCGAACAGTTTTGACTGGGCTGAGCGGGAGCTATGCTTCCGCAGAGGAAAGGGAGCCAGCAGGCCAGAGGTGGATGAACGCAATGTCCTCGTTTGGGTGTAGGGACTGATCAGAGCCTGAAGGTACAGAGGTGCCGTTCCCCTCACTGCTCCATAGGCAAGCACCATGGTCTTGTAGCGGATGCGAGCTTCAACTGGAAGCCAGTGGAGTGTGCGGAGGAGGGGGGTGACGTGAGAGAACTTGGGAAGGTTGAACACCAGACGGGCTGCGGCATTCTGGATGAGTTGTAGGGGTTTAATGGCACAGGCAGGGAGCCCAGCCAACAGCGAGTTGCAGTAGTCCAGACGGGAGATGACAAGTGCCTGGACCAGGACCTGCGCCGCTTCCTGTGTAAGGCCGGGTCGCACTCTCCGAATGTTGTAGAGCATGAACCTGCAGGAGCGGGTCACCGCCTTGATGTTGGCGGAGAACGACAGGGTGTTGTCCAGGGTCACGCCTAGGCTCTTCGCACTCTGGGAGGAGGACACAGCGGAGTTGTCAACCGTGATGGCGAGATCATGGAACGGGCAGTCCTTCCCCGGGAGGAAGAGCAGCTCCGTCTTGCCAGGGTTCAGCTTGAGGTGGTGATCCGTCATCCATACTGATATGTCTGCCAGACATGCAGAGATGCGATTCGCCACCTGGTTATCAGAAGGGGGAAAGGAGAAGATTAGTTGTGTATCGTCAGCGTAGCAATGATAGGAAAGGCCATGTGAGGATATGACAGAGCCAAGTGACTTGGTGTATAGGGAGAAAAGGAGAGGGCCCAGAACCGATCCCTGGGGGACACCAGTGGTGAGAGCACGTGGTGCGGAGACAGCTTCCCGCCACGCCACTTGGTAGGAGCGACCGGTCAGGTAGGACGCAATCCAGGAGTGAGCCGCGCCGGAGATGCCCATCTCGGAGAGGGTGGAGAGGAGGATCTGATGGTTCACAGTATCAAAGGCAGCAGACAGGTCTAGAAGGACAAGAGCAGAGGAGAGAGAGTTAGCTTTAGCAGTGCGGAGAGTCTCCGTGACACAGAGAAGAGCAGTCTCAGTTGAATGACCAGTCCTGAAACCTGATTGGTTTGGATCAAGAAGGTCATTCTGAGAGAGATAGCAGGAGAGTTGGCTAAAGACGGCACGCTCAATAGTTTTGGAAAGAAAAGAAAGAAGGGATACTGGTCTGTAGTTGTTGACATCAGTGGGGTCGAGTGTTGGTTTTTTGAGAAGGGGAGTAACTCTCGCTCTCTTGAAGACGGAAGGGACATGGCCAGCGGTCAAGGATGAGTTGATCAGCGAGGTGAGGTAGGGGAGAAGGTCACCGGAGATGGTCTGGAGAAGGGAGGAGGGGATGGGGTCAAGCGGGCAGGTTGTTGGGCGGCCTGCAGTCACAAGTCGCAGGATTTTATCTGGAGAGAGAGGGGAGAAAGAAGTCAAAGCATAGGGTAGGGCAGTGTGAGCAGGACCAGCAGTGTCATTAGACTTAACAAACGAGGATCGGATGTCGTCAACCTTCTTTTCAAAGTGGTTGACGAAGTCATCCACAGAGAGAGAGGAGGTGGGGGGGGGGGGGGGGGGATTCAGGAGGGAGGAAAATGTGGCAAAGAGCTTCCTAGGGTTAGAGGCAGATGCTTGGAATTTAGAGTGGTAGAAGGTGGCCTTAGCAGCAGAAACAGATGAAGAAAATGTAGAGAGGAGGGAGTGAAAAGATGCCAGGTCGGCAGGGAGTTTAGTTTTCTTCCATTTCCGCTCCGCTGCCCGGAGCTCTGTTCTGTGAGCTCGCAATGAGTCATCAAGCCACGGAGCTGGAGGGGAGGACCGAGCCGGCCGGGAGGATAGGGGACACAGAGAGTCAAAGGATGCAGAAAGGGAGGAGAGGAGGGTTGAGGAGGCAGAATCAGGAGATTGGAGGGAGAAGGATTGAGCAGAGGGAAGAGATGATAGGATGGAAGAGGAGAGAGTAGTGGGAGAGAGAGAGCGAAGGTTGCGGCGGCGCATTACCATCTGTGTAGGGGCAGAGTGAGTAGTGTGGGAGGAGAGTGAGAGAGAAAAGGAAACAAAGTAGTGGTCGGAGACTTGGAGGGGAGTTGCAGTGAGATTAGTAGAGGAGCAGCATCTAGTGAAGATGAGGTCAAGCGTATTGCCTGCCTTGTGAGTAGGGGGGGACGGTGAGAGGGTGAGGTCAAAAGAGGAGAGGAGTGGAAAGAAGGAGGCAGAGAGAAATGAGTCAAATGTGGACATAGGGAGGTTGAAATCCCCCAAAACTGTGAGGGGTGAGCCATCCTCAGGGAAGGAACTTATCAAGGCGTCAAGCTCATTGATGAACTCTCCAAGGGAACCTGGAGGGCGATAGATGACAAGGATATTAAGCTTAAATGGGCTAGTGACTGTGACAGCATGGAATTCAAATGAGGAGATAGACAGATGGGTTAGGGGAAAAATTGAGAATGTCCACTTGGGAGAGATGAGGATTCCTGTACCACCACCCCTCTGACCAGATGCTCTCGGGGTATGCGAGAACACATGGTCAGACGAGGAGAGAGCAGTAGGAGTAGCAGTGTTTTCAGTGGTGATCCATGTTTCCGTCAGCGCCAGGAAGTCGAGGGACTGGAGGTTGGCATAGGCTGGGATGAAGTCAGCTTTGTTGGCAGCAGAACGGCAGTTCCAGAGGCTGCCTGCGACCTGGAACTCCACGTGGGTGGTGCGTGCAGGGACCACCAGGTTGGAGAGGCAGCAGCCACGCGGTGTGGTGCGTTTGTGTAGCCTGTGCAGAGAGGAGAGAACAGGGATAGGCAGAGGCATAGTTGACAGGCTGTAGCAAATGGCTACAAAAATGCAGAGGAGATCGGAATGAAATGGACTAAGCATCTGGGAGCGGAGAGAGCAGGGCCTCCCTCACCAAAAACTTCTACCTCAGAAACTAAAATTGTTTCACTGAACCACCCGAACAAAAAACTCTCCCAACTTCCGCCTTTGGAAATCAGAATTGTTGTGAACCACAGCGGTTCAATGTTTAAAGGAATAGACTCAACCCACTTTGTTCAGCTAGCCAACTATGACACCATAGCCAACTAGCAGACTAGCATCCAATAACAATAACACACCGTTTAGCACCAACACTTGGTCACAACAAACCACCAATAATGTGATAACACACTAAACAGATCATTCGTGTCTGTGTCAAGTTCCTTTCATGACGCAGCAATGATTAGACGTTGGCTAGCTAGGACAAGTATATTGTGGTTAGCTACTACAGTACAGCCAGCTGGTCATGTTGGGTAGCTAGCAATGGCCACTGTGTTGGCTCTGTTTGAAGAACGGCTAGCTAGCTAGCTTCGTGCTACAGCCGGCACGGCCGAGGACACTGCCAAGACACAGTAACTACCCACAACAACCCACGAAGCCTAGCTATGACGCCGTAGCCAACCTGCAAGCTAGCATCCATTAGCACAGAACTTAGCATCAGCACCTGGCCATAACAAACTGCCAAGAGTGTGTCAGCACACCAAACAGACAATTCAAGTCCGTGTCGAGTTCCCTTCACAACGCAGCAAAATAAAAATAAAAAAATAATAAAAAAATTAAACGTTGGAACCAGCTCTCCAGCGTTGCTAATCGTTACCAGTAGCTACCCGCTAGCTAGCTAGCCTCGTGCCT
This sequence comes from Coregonus lavaretus, assembly GCF_964263955.1. Taxonomy (NCBI): domain Eukaryota; kingdom Metazoa; phylum Chordata; class Actinopteri; order Salmoniformes; family Salmonidae; genus Coregonus; species Coregonus lavaretus. The sequence continues at coordinate 8,027 of NC_140008.1, forward strand.
CGATACTAACCTACAACTACCCACGGAAACCTAATAACAACAGCACCAACCTACAATAAATACAATACCTAACTACAGCTAACTACCTACCTACGATCTAATACATGGTTAAGCAAAAGTTAAACGTTGGCTAGGACTACATTACCATTGGAACCAGCTCTCCAGCGTTGCTAATCGTTACCTGTAGCTACCTGCTAGCTAGCTAGCCTCGTGCCTCGATACTAACCCACAATTACCCACGGAAACCTACAATAACAACAATACTAACCTACAGTAAATACAATACCTAACTACAGCTAACTACCTACCTACGATCTAATACATGGTTAAGCAAAAGTTAAACGTTGGCTAGGACTACATTACCATTGGAACCAGCTCTCCAGCGTTGCTAATCGTTACCAGTAGCTACCCGCTAGCTAGCTAGCCTCGTGCCTCGATACTAACCCACAATTACCCACGGAAACCTACAATAACAACAATACTAACCTACAATAAATACAATACCTAACTACAGCTAACTACCTACCTACGATCTAACACATGGTTAGGCTTTACTCAACACTACATGTAGCTTACCTCCTGCTTACCTCCAGCCAGAGAAAAACACATAATAAACGATAATGAACTAGAATGTATTGGCCTGAACATTACACTGTCTCCCCAAATGTCTTTTACCCTCATTGGAATGTATAGGCCACCTTCCACCAAAAGTGTGTTTTTTGATCAGTTTAATAACATGCTTAGGGAATGTGATTTTGGGAAAGAGGTCATCTTAATGGGAGATTTTAACATTAATTATGAAGACAAGTGTTGTAGGAAAACCCTCAAATGGATCACTAATACCTTTGACCTTACACAGCTAGTTAAAGGGCCAACCAGGGTGACTTGTTGCTCTAAAACACAGATTGATTTGGTGTTCAGTAATAAACCAGAGAGAGTGACTAAATCATTCAATATGGTTACTGGGCTATCTGATCATAATCTGACACTTATAGCCAGAAAGCTGTCTAAGAGCAGGTTTAACCTCTCTACTGTTAGAAAGCCTGATCAACTAAGAATACATAAGAGTGAATTAAGCTATTTTGAAAATGCAATTAAGGGAATTAACTGGAATGATCTCTTGTCCTATGCAGACGTGGAAGCTGATAGTCAAGTTTTTCTATCCACAATCCAGACTACATTAAATGGTTTCCTAAAGAAAATCAAATCCAAACCTGGCCAAAAGAACACTCTTCCTTGGCTAAATGGAGAAATCTGGAAATTGATGAAAGAACGAGATTATTATCTAAAAATAGCCCTAAGATCCAAATTAGAGCATGACAGACGTAGGTTTACCATGTTGAGAAATAAGGTGATGAAAGAAATCAGACAGGCCAAGGAAAACTTTTTTATTAACATAATTGGTGAAGCAAAGGGAAATTCTAAACTGATCTGGGAGAATCTAAAAAAGTTAACAGGGAAAGACCATAGTAACACTGCAAAAAGACTACAAATCATGGTGAATAACAATCTAACACAGGATGCAGTCGAAATAGCAATAGCCTTCAATTCCTACTTTATTGACTCTGTCAGGGTACTGACACAGAACCCCTCCACTGGTTTCTTGGGCTCAGTGCTAGTAAATGATGCTCAACCTGTCTTCATCATAAGGGATGTTTCTGAGTCAAAGGTAGACAAGATGATTAGCTCACTAAAGAACTCTAAAGCCAAAGATGTGTTTGGGATGGACTCTACCTTTCTTAGAAACTACAAAGAGTCACTCATTGGCCCCATTACTAAGGTCACCAACACATCTATTGGTCTCGGGGTGTTTCCAAGGGTATGGAAGTCGGCCATAATAACGGCCATCTTTAAATCAGGCGACCCTGCTGATGTGAGTAACTACAGGCCCATTAGTATACTACCTGTGGTGTCAAAGGTTGTTGAAAAGTGTGTAGCAGAACAACTGATTGCCCACCTCAACAACAGCCCCTTCACATTACATTGCATGCAGTTTGGCTTCAGAGCGAAACACTCCACAGAAATGGCCAACTGCTTTTTTCTGGAAAATGTGAAGTCCAAGATGGACAAAGGGGGCGTTGTTGGGGCTGTGTTTCTGGACCTAAGGAAGGCTTTTGATACTGTTAACCATGAGATTCTCATCACATAATTGTCCAAGTTCAACTTTTCCCCCGATGCCTTGAGATGGATGAAATCATACCTTGAAGGCAGAACTCAGTGTGTCAGAGTGAGCAATGAGCTGTCGCCCACTCTTAGCTATGATGTGGGTGTGCCCCAAGGGTCAATACTGGGGCCCCTCCTGTTCAGCCTGTACATTAATGATCTGCCTTCTGTCTGTACTGGGTCTGAAGTTCAAATGTATGCAGATGATACAGTGATATATGTGCATGCAAAGAGCAAACAACAAGCTGCACAAGAACTCACTACTGTAATGGTCCAGGTTACAAAGTGGCTCAGTGACTCGTGTTTGCATCTCAATGTGAAAAAAACTGTTTGCATGTTCTTCACAAAGAGGGCAACAGATGCTACTGAGCCAGAAGTCTATGTGTCAGGGGAGAAGCTCCAGGGGGTATCTGATTTTAAGTACCTTGGCATCATACTTGATTCCAACCTCTCTTTTAAAAAGCATGTGAAAAAGGTAATTCAAATAACCAAATTCAACCTAGCTAATTTCCGATTTATATGAAATTGTTTGACTACAGAGGTAGCAAAACTGTACTTCAAATCTATGATACTCCCCCACTTAACATACTGTTTGGCTAGTTGGGCCCAAGCTTGCTGTACAACAGTAAGACCTATTCAGTCTGTCTACAAACAGGCTCTCAAAGTGCTTGATAGGAAGCCCAATAGCCATCATCACTGTCACATCCTTAGAAAGCATGAGCTCCTGAGTTGGGAAAATCTTGTGCAATACACCGATGCATGTCTTGTATTCAAGATCCTAAATGGCTTGGCTCCCCCTCCACTCAGTATTTTTGTTAAACAGAAAACCCAAACATATGGCAGCAGATCCACAAGGTCTGCCATGAGAGGTGACTGTGTAGTTCCCCTAAGGAAAAGCACCTTTAGTAAATCCGCTTTTTCTGTGAGAGCTTCCCATGTCTGGAATACACTGCCATCAGACACACATAACTGCACCACATATCACACTTTCACAAAATGCTTGAAGACATGGCTAAAGGTCAATCAGATTTGTGAACATGGTCCCTAGCTGTGTGTTGCCGCTTTCCATGTCTGTTGTCTGTAACTTGTGAGGTGTGGAAACACTTTGTTGCTTTTATTAATTTTGTCTTGCTGCTTTTTGTTCTATGTTGCTCTGTCTGTATGCTACGTCTTGCTTGTCCTATGTTGCTATGTCTGTATGCTATGTCTTCTATGTTGTTATTGTCTATATTGTAATTGTTTTTAATAACCTGCCCAGGGACTGCGGTTGAAAATTAGCCGGCTGGCTAAAACCGGCACTTTTACTGAAACGTTGATTAATGTGCACTGTCCCTGTAAAAATAAACTTAAACTTAAACTTAAAAATAAAACAACAACAACAAAAAAAGTGTTGAGAAAAAAAATAGCAGAAGTAAAATAAAGTGACAGTAGGGAGGCTATATATACAGGGGGGTACCGTTGCAGAGTCAATGTGCGGGGGCACCGGCTAGTTGAGGTAGTTGAGGTAATATGTACATGTGGGTAGAGTTAAAGTGACTATGCATAAATACTTAACAGAGTAGCAGCAGCGTAAAAAGGATGGGGTGGGGGGGCAGTGCAAATAGTCCGGGTAGCCATGATTAGCTGTTCAGGAGTCTTATGGCTTGGGGGTAGAAGCTGTTGAGAAGTCTTTTGGACCTAGACTTGGCACTCCGGTACCGCTTGCCGTGCGGTAGCAGAGAGAACAGTCTATGACTAGGGTGGCTGGAGTCTTTGACAATTTTGAGGGCCTTCCTCTGACACCGCCTGGTATAGAGGTCCTGGATGGCAGGAAGCTTTGCCCCAGTGATGTACTGGGCCGTACGCACTACCCTCTGTAGTGCCTTGCGGTCGGAGGCCAAGCAGTTGCCATACCAGGCGGTGATGCAACCAGTCAGGATGCTCTCGATGGTGCAGCTGTAGAATTTTTTGAGGATCTGAGGACCCATGCCAAATCTTTTTAGTCTCCTGAGGGGGAATAGGCTTTGTCGTGCCCTCTTCACGACTGTCTTGGTGTGTTTGGACCATGATAGTTTGTTGGTGATGTGGACACCAAGGAACTTGAAGCTCTCAACCTGTTCCACTACAGCCCCGTCGATGAGAATGGGGGCGTGCTCAGTCCTCTTTTTTTTCCTGTAGTCCACAATCATCTCCTTTGTCTTGTCTCTTAACATTAGTAGTTAGCTAACTCATATCTGTAAATACATAACTATCTTAACATTAGTAGTTAGCTAACTCATATCTGTAAATACATAACTATCTTAACATTAGTAGTTAGCTAACTCATATCTGTAAATACATAACTATCTTAACATTAGTAGTTAGCTAGCTTATATCTGTATATACATAACTATCTTAACATTAGTAGTTAGCTAACTCATATCTGTAAATACATAACTATCTTAACATTAGTAGTTAGCTAACTCATATCTGTAAATACATAACTATCTTAACATTAGTAGTTAGCTAACTCATATCTGTAAATACATACCTATCTTAACATTAGTAGCTAGCTAGCTTATACCTGTAAATACATAACAATCTTAACATTAGTAGTTAGCTAATTCATATTCGTAAATACATACCTATCTTAACATTAGTAGCTAGCTAGCTTATATCTGTAAATACATACCTATCTTAACATTAGTAGATAGCTAGCTTATATCTGTAAATACATAGCTATCTTAACATTGGCTATATATTTAAAGACATGAGTTAGCTATCTTAATGTTAGTAGTTAGTTGGCTAATATTGTTAATAGCTATGTTTAGTGCATTCGGAAAGTATTCAGATCCCTTGACTTTTTCCAAATTTTGTTACGATACAGCCTTATTCTAAAATGGATTTTTTTTAAATGTTCTCATCAATCTACACACAGTACCCCATAATGAAGTGAAAACAAGTTTTTAGAAATGTTTGCTAAATTATTAAAAATAAAAAACAAAAATATCTTATTTACATAAGTATTCAGATCCTTTGCTATAAGACTCGAAATTGAGCTTGGATGCATCCTGTTTCCATTGATCATCCTTAAAATGTTTCTACAACTTCATTGGAGTCCACCTGAGGTAAATTCAATTGATTGGACATGATTTGGAAAGGCACACCTGTCTATGCAAGGTCCCACAGTTGACAGTGCATGTCAGAGCAAAAACCAAGCCATGAGGTCGAAGGAATTGTCCGTAGAGCTCCGAGACAGGATTGTGTTGAGGCACAGATGGAAGGGTACCAAAACATTTCTGCAGCGTTGAAGGTCCCCAAGAACACCGTGGCCTCCATCATTCTTAAATGGAAGATGTTTGGAACCACCAAGACACCAAGAGCAATTGGGGGAGAAGGGCCTTGGTCAGGGAGGTGACCAAGAACCCGATGGTCACTCTGAAAGAGCTCCAGAGTTCCTCTGTGGAGATGGGAGAACCTTCCAGAAGGACAACCATCTCTGCAGCACTCCACCAATCAGGCCTTTATGGTAGAGTGGCCAGACGGAAGCCACTCCTCAGTAAAAGGCACATGACAGCCCGCTTGGAGTTTGCCAAAAGGCACCTAAAGGACTCTCAGACCATGAGAAACAAGATTCTCTGTTCTAATGAAACCAAGATTGAACTCTTTTGCCTGAATGCCAAGCATCACTTCTGGAGGAAGCCTGGCACCATCCCTACGGTGAAGCATGGTGATGGCAGCATCATGCTGTGGGGATGTTTTTCAGCGGCAGGGACTGGGAGACTAGTCAGGATCGAGGGAAAGATGAACGCCGCAAAGAACAGAGAGATCCTTGATAAAAACCTGCCCCAGAGCGTTCAGGACCTCAGACTGGGGCGAAGGTTCACCTTCCAACAGGACAATGACCCTAAGCACACAGCCAAGACAACGCAGGAGTGGCTTCGGGACAAGTCTCTGATTGTCCTTGAGTGGCCCAGCCAGAGCCCGGACTTGAACCCGATCTAACATCTCTAGAGAAACCTGAAAATATCTGTGCAGCAACGCTTCCCATCCAACCAGACAGAGCTTGAGAGAATCTGCAGTGAAGAATGGGAGAAACTCCCCAAATACAGGTGTGCCAAGCTTATAGCGTCATACCCAAGAAGACTCGAGGCTGTAATCGCTGCCAAAGGTGCTTCAACAAAGTACTGAGTAAAGGGTCTGATATTTCCATTTTTGTGTTCTTTAATATATTTGCAAACATTTCTAAAACCTTTTTTGCTTTGTCATTATGGGGTATTGTGTGTAGATTGATGAGGAAAAAAACAACAATTTAATCTACTTTAGAATAAGGCTGTAACGTAACAAAATGTGAAAAAAGTCAAGGGGTCTGAGTACTTTCCGAAGGCACTGTATAACGAATTGAATTTCTCTCTCTGTCTTTATCTCTCTGTCTCTCTCTCTCTGTCTTTATCTCTCTCTCTCTCTCTCTCTCTCTCTCTCTCTCTCTCTCTCTCTCTCTCTCTCTCTGTCTTTATCTCTCTCTCGCTGTCTTTATCTCTCTGTTTCTCTCTCTCTCTCTCTGCAGTAAGCTAAAAAAGATGTACAGAACATACAAGGAGAAGGATAAAGGAGGAGAGGAAGACGAGGATGAGGAGGAGACAAAGAGGCCAAAGCAACAGTGGGACAAAGACTTCTCCCTGGATCCCTTCGAGGGGCTCAGCCCGGAATACATGGAGATGAGTGAGTAGCACCCACACACACACACACACACACACACACACACACACACACACACACACACACGATGTGTACAGGGAAAGTGAACATTTAACAACCAGTGTGTGTGTATGCAGTCATCCAGTATGGGTTTGTCACCATCTTCGTGGCGTCGTTCCCTCTGGCTCCTCTCTTTGCTCTGCTCAACAACGTGATCGAGATCCGCCTCGACGCTGCCAAGTTCACCACAGAGATCCGCCGCCCAGACGCTGTGCGCCGCCCAGACATAGGTACTGACCACAACCCAACCACAACACAACCACTACACAACCACTACACAACCACAACACAACCACAACACAACCACAACACAACCACTACACAACCACTACACAACCACTACACAACCACTACACAACCACAACAAAACCACTACACAACCACTACACAACCACAACACAACCACTACACAACCACAACACAACCACAATACAACCACAACACAACCACTACAAAACCACAACACAACCACTACACAACCACTACACAACCACTACACAACCACAACACAACCACTACACAACCACAACACAACCACAACCCAACCACAACACAACCACAACACAACCACTACACAACCACAACACAACCACTATACAACCACAACAAAACCACTACACAACACTACAAAACCACAACACAACCACAACACAACCACTACAAAACCACAACACAACCACTACACAACCACTACACAACCACAACACAACCACTACACAACCACAACACAACCACTACAAAACCACAACACAACCACTACACAACCACTAAACAACCACAACACAACCACTACACAACACAACCACTACACAACCTCAACACAACCACTACACAACCACAACACAACCACAACACAACCACTACACAACACTACAAAACCACAACACAACCACAACACAACCACAACACAACCACTACAAAACCACAACACAACCACTACACAACCACTACACAACCACAACACAACTACAACACAACCACTAAACAACCACTAAACAACCACTAAACAACCACAACACAACCACTACACAACCACAACACAACCACTAAACAAAACCACAACACAACCACAACCACAACACAACCACAACAAAACCACTACACTACACAACACTACAAAACCACAACACAACCACAACACAACCACTACAAAACCACAACACAACCACAACACAACCACTACAAAACCACAACACAACCACTACACAATCAACCGCAACTTAATGACGTAACCATACGAGAACCACAATAGCACAACTTCAACCCATAACACTATCTCTGTATGAGTGTGTTCCAGACTATCCTTAAGAGTTTTACTCTGAGTGTGTTCTAGACTATTCTTAAGAGCTTTACTCTGAGTGTGTTCTAGACTATTCTTAAGAGTTTTACTCTGAGTGTGTTCTAGACTATTCCTAAGAGCTTTACTCTGAGTGTGTTCTAGACTATTCCTAAGAGCTTTACTCTGAGTGTGTTCTAGACTATCCTTAAGAGTTTTCCTCCTCTTCTCCTCTGTAACATTCCTCCTCTTCTCTTTCTCTGTCACATTCCTCCTCTTCTCTTTCTCTGTCACATTCCTCCTTCTCTCTTTCTCTGTCACATTCCTCCTCTCTTTCTCTGTCGCATTCCTCCTCTTCATTCTCTGTCACATTCCTCCTTCTCTCTTTCTCTGTCACATTCCTCCTTCTCTCTTTCTCTGTCATATTCCTCCTTCTCTCTTTCTCTGTCACATTCCTCCTCTTCTCTTTCTCTGTCACATTCCTCCTTCTCTCTTTCTCTGTCATATTCCTCCTTCTCTCTTTCTCTGTCACATTCCTCCTCTTCTATTTCTCTGTCACATTCCTCCTTCTCTCTTTCTCTGTCACATTCCTCCTTCTCTCTTTCTCTGTCACATTCCTCCTCTTCTCTTTCTCTGTCACATTCCTCATCTTCTTTCTCTGTCACATTCCTCCTCTCTTTCTCTGTCACATTCCTCCTTCTCTCTTTCTCTGTCATATTCCTCCTTCTCTCTTTCTCTGTCACATTCCTCCTCTTCTTTCTCTGTCACACTCCTCCTCTTTCTCTGTCATATTCCTCCTCTTCTCTTTCTCTGTCACATTCCTCCTCTTCTTTCTCTGTCACATTCCTCCTCTTCTCTTTCTCTGTCATATTCCTCCTTCTCTTTCTCTGTCACATTCCTCCTTCTCTCTTTCTATGTCATATTCCTCCTTCTCTTTCTCTGTCACATTCCTCCTTCTCTCTTTCTCTGTCACATTCCTCCTCTTCTTTCTCTGTCACAATCCTCCTCTTCTCTTTCTCTGTCATATTCCTCCTTCTCTTTCTCTGTCACATTCCTCCTTCGCTCTTTCTCTGTCATATTCCTCCTTCTCTCTTTCTCTGTCACATTCCTCCTCTTCTCTTTCTCTGTCACATTCCTCCTCTTCTTCTCTGTCACATTCCCCCTTCTCTCTTTCTCTGTCATATTCCTCCTTCTCTCTTTCTCTGTCACATTCCTCCTCTTCTCTTTCTCTGTCACATTCCTCCTTCTCTCTTTCTCTGTCACATTCCTCCTCTTCTTTCTCTGTCACATTCCTCCTCTTCTCTTTCTCTGTCATATTCCTCCTTCTCTTTCTCTGTCACAATCCTCCTTCTCTCTTTCTCTGTCACATTCCTCCTCCTCTTCTTCTCTGTCACATTCCTCATTCTCTCTTACTCTGTCACATTCCTCCTCTTCTCTTTCTCTGTCACATTCCTCATCTTCTTCTCTGTCACATTCCTCCTTCTCCTCTTTCTCTGTCACATTCCTCATATTCTCTGTCACATTCCTCCTTCTCTCTTTCTCTGTCACATTCCTCCTTCTCTCTTTCTCTGTCACATTCCTCATCTTCTTCTCTGTCACATTCCTCCTTCTCTCTTTCTCTGTCACATTCCTCCTTCTCTCTTTCTCTGTCACATTCCTCCTCTTCTTTCTCTGTCACATTCCTCCTCTTCTTTCTCTGTCACATTCCTCCTCTTCTTTCTCTGTCACATTCCTCCTTCTCTCTTTCTCTGTCACATTCCTCATCTTCTTCTCTGTCACATTCCTCCTCTTCTCTTTCTCTGTCACATTCCTCCTCTTCTCTTTCTCTGTCACATTCCTCATCTTCTTCTCTGTCACATTCCTCCTTCTCTCTTTCTCTGTCACATTCCTCCTTCTCTCTTTCTCTGTCACATTCCTCCTCTTTCTCTGTCATATTCCTCCTTCTCTTTCTCTGTCACATTCCTCCTCTTCTCCTCTTTCTCTGTCACATTCCTCCTCCTTCTCTTTCTCTGTCACATTCCTCCTTCTCTCTTTCTCTGTCACATTCCTCCTCTTCTTTCTCTGTCACATTCCTCCTCTTCTCTTTCTCTGTCACATTCCTCCTCTTCTCTTTCTCTGTCACATTCCTCATCTTCTTCTCTGTCACATTCCTCCTTCTCTCTTTCTCTGTCACATTCCTCCTTCTCTATTTCTCTGTCAAATTCCTCCTTCTCTTTCTCTGTCACATTCCTCCTTCTCTCTTTCTCTGTCACATTCCTCCTTCTCTTTCTCTGTCACATTCCTCCTTCTCTCTTTCTCTGTCATATTCCTCCTCTTCTCTTTCTCTGTCACATTCCTCCTTCTCTCTTTCTCTGTCATATTCCTCCTCTTCTCTTTCTCTGTAACATTCCTCCTTCTCTCTTTCTCTGTCATATTCCTCCTCTTCTCTTTCTCTCTCACATTCCTCCTTCTCTCTTTCTCTGTCACATTCCTCCTCTTCTCTTTCTCTGTCACATTCCTCCTCTTCTTCTCTGTCACATTCCTCCTCTTCTTCTCTGTCACATTCCTCCTCTTCTTCTCTGTCACATTCCTCCTTCTCTCTTTTTCTGTCACATTCCTCCTTCTCTCTTTCTCTGTCACATTCCTCCTTCTCTTTCTCTGTCACATTCCTCCTTCTCCTCTTTCTCTGTCACATTCCTCCTTCTCTTCTCCTCTGTCACATTCCTCCTTCTCTCTTTCTCTGTCACATTCCTCCTCTTCTTCTCTGTCACATTCCACCTCTTCTTCTCTGTCACATTCCTCCTTCTCTCTTTCTCTGTCACATTCCTCCTCTTCTTCTCTGTCACATTCCTCCTTCTCCTCTTTCTCTGTCACATTCCTCCTTCTCTTTCTCTGTCACATTCCTCCTCTTCTCTTTCTCTGTCACATTCCTCCTTCTCTCTTTCTCTGTCACATTCCTCCTCTTCTCTTTCTCTGTCACATTCCTCCTCTTCTTTCTCTGTCACATTCCTCCTCTTCTTTCTCTGTCACATTCCTCCTCTTCTTTCTCTGTCACATTCCTCCTTCTCTTTCTCTGTCACATTACTCCTTCTCTCTTTCTCTGTCACATTCCTCCTTCTCTCTTTCTCTGTCACATTCCTCCTCTTCTCTTTCTCTGTCACATTCCTCCTTCTCTTTCTCTGTCACATTCCTCCTTCTCTCTTTCTCTGTCACATTCCTCCTTCTCTCTTTCTCTGTCACATTCCTCCTTCTCCTCTTTCTCTGTCACATTCCTCCTTCTCTCTTTCTGTCACATTCCTCCTTCTCCTCTTTCTCTGTCACATTTCTCCTTCTCCTCTTTCTCTGTCACATTCCTCCTCTTCTTTCTCTGTCACATTCCTCCTTCTCCTCTTTCTCTGTCACATTCCTCCTTCTCCTCTTTCTCTGTCACATTCCTCCTTCTCTCTTTCTCTGTCACATTCCTCCTTCTCTCTTTCTCTGTCACATTCCTCCTCTTCTTCTCTTTCACTCTATCACATACATGCTGTCTCCAGGAATTTGGTTCAACATTCTCAGTGGAATCAGCAAGTTTTCTGTCATTACAAATGTAAGTCTCTGTGTGTGTGTGTTTGTGTGTGTGGGCGCGCGTGTGTGTGTATCTGTAAATAATGAGTTATTTTGGTGAGATATCCTTTACTTTGTGTGTGTGTGTGTGTGTGTGTGTGTGTGTGTGTGTGTGTATCTGATATTGAAACGTCTATATTCTGTTAAAGCCTTTCTGACTGTAATGTTTACTAATGTTTCCCTTGTTTATTTCCCTTTTGTTTATTGTCTATTCCACTTGCTTTGGCAACGTAAACATATGTTTCCCATGCCAATAAAGCCCTTTGAATTGAGAGAGAGAGGGGGGGGGGAGGGAGAGGGAAAAAGAGGGAGGGAGAGACCTGGTATTCAGCTAGTCAATCGGTTTGTTGCTCTCTTCTTCAGGCGTTTGTGATCTCGTTTACGTCGGACTTCATTCCTCGGACGGTGTACCAGTACATGTACAGTCAGACAGGCAGCATGCACGGATTCACAGAACACTCCCTGTCCTACTTTAACGTGTCCAACTTTGAGGCTGATTCCTCCCCCTCCTCAACACTATTTACTGGAGTCACCATATGCAGGTAACAATAACTCTGATCTATAACATCTATCCTCTAACCCTGACCTCTAACCCTGACCTCTAACCTCTAACCCTGACCTCTATCCTCTAACCCTGACCTCTAACCCTGACCTCTAACCCTGACCTCTAACCCTGATCTCTATCCTCTAACCCTGACCTCTAACCCTGACCTCTAACCCTGATCTCTATCCTCTAACCCTGACCTCTAATCCTCTAACCCTGACCTCTAACCTCTAACCCTGATCTCTAACCCTGATCTCTAACCCTGACCTCTAACCCTGACCTCTAACCTCTAACCCTGATCTCTATCCTCTAACCCTGACCTCTAACCCTGACCTCTATCCTCTAACCCTGACCTCTAACCCTGACCTCTAACCCTGACCTCTAACCTCTAACCCTGATCTCTATCCTCTAACCCTGACCTCTAACCCTGACCTCTAACCTCTAACCCTGATCTCTATCCTCTAACCCTGACCTCTAACCCTGATCTCTATCCTCTAACCCTGACCTCTAACCTCTAACCCTGACCTCTAACCCTGACCTCTAACCCTGAACTCTAACCTCTAACCCTGACCTCTAACCCTGACCTCTAACCTCTAACCCTGATCTCTATCCTCTAACCCTGACCTCTAACCCTGACCTCTAACCCTGATCTCTAATCTCTAAACCTGACCTCTAACCCTGACCTCTAACCTCTAACCCTGATCTCTATCCTCTAACCCTGACCTCTAACCTCTAACCCTGACCTCTAACCCTGACCTCTAACCTCTAACCCTGATCTCTATCCTCTAACCCTGACCTCTAACCCTGATCTCTATCCTCTAACCCTGACCTCTAACCCTGACCTCTAACCCTGATCTCTATCCTCTAACCCTGACCTCTAACCCTGACCTCTAACCCTGACCTCTAACCCTGACCTCTAACCCTGACCTCTAACCTCTAACCCTGACCTCTAACCCTGACCTCTAACCCTGACCTCTAACCCTGACCTCTAACCCTGACCTCTAACCCTGACCTCTATCCCTGACCTCTAACCTCTAACCCTGACCTCTAACCCTGACCTCTAACCCTGACCTCTAACCCTGACCTCTAACCCTGACCTCTAACCTCTAACCCTGACCTCTAACCCTGACCTCTAACCCTGACCTCTAACCCTGATCTCTATCCTCTAACCCTGACCTCTAACCCTGACCTCTAACCCTGATCTCTAACCTCTAACCCTGACCTCTCTGTCCATCAGATATGAAGACTACAGAGAGGAGCTCAGCCCTACTCCTTCTGAACTCTAACCCTGAGCTCTCTGTCTCTCTGTCCATCAGATATAAAGACTACAGAGATCCACCATGGGGAGCTCAGCCCTACTCCTTCTCTAAACAGTACTGGTCTGTCCTGGCAGCTCGATTGGCCTTTGTCATCTTCTTTCAGGTACAGACCACGCCTAACCCCTGACCTCAGTATCAATCCACCCCTGACTTCTGACCCCAATCCCTGACCTCATCATCAATCCAAAGCCTGTACGCTGAAAGTGGTGAAGGGGGCGGTATACGTTTAATGTTCTGTTGTATCATAATGTAGAACCTTTCTGTTGATAAACCTGTTGTATCTAATGCAGAACCTTAATGTTGAAAACACTGTTGTATTTAATGTAGAACGTTTCTGTTGAAAAAACTGTTGCATCTAATGTAGAACCTTTCTGTTGAAAAACCTATTGTATATAATGTAAAACCTTAATATTGAAAAAGCTGTTGCATCTAATGTAGAACCTTAATGTTGTATCTAATGTATAACCTTTCTGTTGTATCTCATGTAGAACCTTTATGTTGAAAAACCTGTTTTTATCTCATGTAGAACATTTCTGTTGTATCTAATGTAGAACCTTTCTTTGAAAAACCTGTTTTATCTAATGTAGAACCTTTCTGTTGTATCTAATGTAGAACCTTTCTTTGAAAAACCTGTTTTATCTAATGTAGAACCTTTCTGTTGTATCAAATGTAAAACCTTTCCATTGTACCTATTGAGGATGGTAGCTGACTCTATAGCCACTCCTATCTGTCATATCTTTAATCTGAGCCTAGAGGAAAGTCTTTGTCCTCAGGCCTGGAGAGAAGCCAAAGTAATTACGCTACCCAAGAGTGGTAAAGCAGCCTTTACTGGTTCTAACAGCAGACCTATCAGCTTGCTGCCAGCTCTCAGCAAACTGTTGGAAAAAATTATTTGACCAAATACAATGCTATTTCTCTGTAAACTAATTAACAACAGACTTTCAACATGCTTATAGAGAAGGGCACTCAACATGTACTGCACTGACACAAATGACTGATGATTGGTTGAAAGAAATTGATAATAAGAAGATTGTGGGAGCTGTACTGTTAGATTTCAGTGCAGCCTTTGATATTATTGACCATAACCTGTTGGAAAAGCTTGTGTTAAGGCTTTTCAACCTCTGCCATATCGTGGATTCAGAGCTATCTATCTAAGAGAACTCAAAGGGTTTTCTTCAATGGAAGCTTCTCTAATGTCAAACATGTAAAGTGTGGTGTACCGCAGGGCAGCTCTCTAGGCCCTCTACTCTTTTCTATTTTTACCAATGACCTGCCACTGGCATTAAACAAAGAATGTGTGTCCATGTATGCTGATGATTCAACCATTCTGATGTATCTAGTGTAGAACCTTTCTGTTGTATCTTATGTAGAACCTTTCTGTTGTATCCAATGTAGAACCTTGCTGTTGTATCTAATGTAAAACATATCTGCTATATAACCTCTTGTATCCAATGTAGAACCTTTCTGCCGTAGATTCTGTTGTATCTAATGTAGAACCATTCTGTTGTATCTGATGTAGAACCGGTTGTATCTCATGTAGAACCTTTCTGTTGTATCTAATGTAGAAACTTTCTGCTGTAGAACCTGTTTATCTAATTCAGAACATTTCTGTGATATTGTCACGCCCTGGCTCTGGGGACTCTTAAAGGTTGAGCCAGGGTGTGGATTTTCCTATGTTTAGTTTTTCTATGTTTTCGTTCTAGATCGTTTTGATCTATGTTGGCCGGGGTGGTTCCCAATCAGAGGCAGCTGTAGCTCGTTGTCTCTGATTGGGGACCATATTTAGGCAGCCTGTTTTGCACTATTCTTTGTGGGATCTTGTTCCGTAAGGTTTGTTTTGTATTAACCTAGGACTTCACGTATCGTTTGGTTTATTGTTTTGTTCGTGTAGTACAATTAAAGTATGTACGCTTATCACGCTGCGCCTTGGTCCGTGTCTTCAGTCGACGATCGTGACAGAAGATCCCACCATAAGAGGACCAAGCAGCGTGCCCAGGAGGAGAAGATGGCGATGTCCCAGGTGGGCAAATGGTGGTCTTGGGAGGAGATATTTGCGGGCAAAGGTGAATGCCCAGGCAGGAGAGGAGACTGTGGAGGCGCGCTACAGAGAGGAGCAGCGGCAACGCAGAGGGTACCGGCCGAGGAGGAAGCCCGAGAGACAGCCCCAATAAAACATTTTGGGGGGGCTAAAAGGGTGGTTGGCGGAGCCTAGAGGTAGAGCAGAGCCAACTCCACGTACTCAGGCTAGGAAGCGTGAGACTGGGAAGGCTCCGTGTTATGCGGAGCCACGTACTGTACCGCGAGTGTTCCGGCACAGTCCTGTACGTCCTGTGCTAGCACCACGCACGTGTCATGCTAAGGTGGGAATGCAGCCAGGACGGGGTGTGCCGGCTCAACGCTCGTGGCCTCCAGTACCCCTCCTCGGTCCCGGATATCCTGCGCCAGTGCCACGTGCTGTAGCGCCAGTACGAGTGCACAGCCCTGTACGTCCTGTGCTGATGCCTCACAAATATTGTGCGGAAATAGGCATTCAGCCAGGACGGGTTGTCTCAGCGCTCCGCTCCAGACCTCCAGTCCGCCTCCACAGTCCGGTCCGGCCTGTTCCTGTCCCTCGCACCAAGCCTGTGGTTTGTGTCGCCAGCCCGGTCCGGCCTGTTCCTGTCCCACGCACCAAGCCAGTGGTACGCGTCGCCAGCCTGGTCCGGCCTGTTCCTGCCCCTCGCACCAAACCAGTGGTGCGCGTCGCCAGCCCGGTCCAGCCTGTTCCTGTCCCACGCACCAAGACAGTGGTGCGCGTCGCCAGCCCGGTCTGTTCCTGCCCCTCGCACCAAACCAGTGGTGCGCGTCGCCAGCCCGGTCCGGCCTGTTCCTGTCCCTCGCACCAAGCCTGTGGTGCGCGTCGCCAGCCCGGTCCAGCCTGTTCCTGCCCCTCGCACCAAACCAGTGGTGCGCGTCGCCAGCCCGGTCCGGCCTGTTCCTGTCCCTCGCACCAAGCCAGTGGTGCGCGTCATCAGCCCGGTCCGGCCCGTTCCTGCTCCCCGCACCAAGCCAGTGGTGCGCGTCGTCAGCCCGGTCCGGCCCGTTCCTGCTCCCCGCACCAAGCCAGTGGTGCGTGTGTCCAGTCCGGCACGGTCCGTGCCTGTTCCACCGGTTAGCTGCTCCACGCCGGAGCCAGAGCAATCCACTCCACCGGTGTCCAGTCCAGCTCCGGCCAGCGGGGCCAGACCAGATCAGGGGCGCAACGGGGGGGTGGAGAGAGAGTGGTGGTCACGCCCAGATCCACCTCCGAGGCGGAATGCCCACCCGGCCCCTACCCTCTTGTGTTTGTGTGGCGCAGTCGCAGTCCGCGCCTTTGGGGGGGGGGGGGTACTGTCACGCCCTGGCTCTGGGGACTCTTAAATGTTGAGCCAGGGTGTGGATTTGCTTTGTTTAGTTTTTCTATGTTTTCGTTCTAGATCGTTTAGATCTATGTTGGCCAGGGTGGTTCCCAATCAGGGGCAGCTGGAGCTCGTTGTCTCTGATTGGGGACCATACTTAGGCAGCCTTTTGGCATGTTAGGGTGTGGGATCTTGTTCCGTTAAGGTTTGTTTTGGTGTTAACCTAGGACTTCACGTATCGTTTGGTTTGTTGTTTTTGATCGTGTGTTGAGTACGTTAAATAAAATGTACACTTATCACGCTGCGCCTTGGTCCGTGTCTTCAGTCGACGATCGTGACAGATATCTAATGTAGAATCTGTTGTATCTGATGTAAAACCTTTCTGTTGTATCTAATGTAGAACTTGTTGTAACCCTAACCTGTTGTATTTAATGTAGAATAGTTTTGTTTTATGTAATATGTGATATATATTATGTAGAAAGGTTATGTTGTATCTAATGTAGAACCGTTATGTTGTATTTAATGTAGAACATTTCTGTTGTATCGAATGTAGAACCTCTTGTATCTAATTTATAACCGTTCTCTTGTATTTAATGTAGAATCTGTTGTATCTAATGTAAAACCTTTCTGTTGTATCTATTGTCAAACCTTTCTGTTGTATCTAATGTAGAACATTTCTGCTTTAGAACATGTTGTATCTAATGTAGATCCTTTCTGTTGTAGAACCTTTCTGTATTTTCTAATGTATAATCTTCCTGTTATATCTAATGTAGAACCTTTATATTGTATCTAATTTAGAACATTTCTGTTGTAGCCAACGTAGAACCATTCTGTTTTAACTAATGTAGAACCCTTCTGTTGTACCTAGTGTAGAACATGTTGTGTCTAATGTAGAACCTTTTTGTTGTATCTAATGTAGAACCTTTCTATAATATGTAATGTAGAACATTTCTGTTGCATCTAATATAGAACCTTTCTGTTGTATCTAATGTAGAACCTGTTCTAGCTGATGTAGAACCTGTTGTATCTAATGTAGAACCTTTCTATTGTATATAATGTAGCACTTTTCTGCTTTAGAACCTGTTGTATCAAATTTAGAACCTTTCTGTTAGATCTAATATATATTAATAATCTGTTGTATCTAATGTACAACCTTTGTTTTATCTAATTTATAACCTCTTTAATCTAATGTAGAACCTTTTTGTTGTATTTAATGTAGAACGATTCTGATGTATCTAATGTAGAACCTCGTATCTAATTTTTAACCTTTTTGTATAACCTGTTGTATCTAATTTTTAACCCTTTTTTTCTAGCTGATGTATAACCTGTTGTATCTAATGTAGAACCTGTTGTATCTAGTGTATAACCCGTTGTATCTAGTGTAGAACCTGTTGTATCTAGTGTAGAACGTGTTGTATCTAATGTATAACCTGTTGTATCTAGTGTATAACCTGTTGTATCTAATGTAGATCCTTTCTGCTTTAGAACATGTTGTATCTAATGTAGATCCTTTCTGTTGTAGAACCTTTCTGTTGTTTCTAATGTATAATCTTCCTGTTATATCTAATGTAGAACCTTTTATATTGTATCTAATTTAGAAAATTTCTGTTGTAGCCAATGTAGAACCATTCTGTTTTAACTAATGTAGAACCTTTTTGTTGTACCTAGTGTAGAACATGTTGTGTCTAATGTAGAACCTTTCTGTTGTACCTAGTGTAGAACATGTTGTGTCTAATGTAGAACATTTCTGTTGTACCTAGTGTAGAACATGTGTCTAATGTAGAACCTTTTTGTTGTATCTAATGTAGAACCTTTCTATAATATGTAATGTAGAACATTTCTGTTGCATCTAATATAGAACCTTTCTGTTGTATCTAATGTAGCACTTTTCTGCTTTAGAACCTGTTGTATCAAATTTAGAACCTTTCTGTTAGATATAATATATAATAATAATCTGTTGTATCTAATGTAAAACCTTTGTTTTTTCTAATTTATAACCTCTTTAATCTAATATAGAACCTTTTTGTTGTATTTAATGTAGAACGATTCTGATGTATCTAATGTAGAACCTCGTATCTAATTTTTTACCTTTTTGTATAACCTGTTGTATCTAATTTTTAACCCTTTTTTTTCTAGCTGATGTATAACCTGTTGTATCTAATGTATAACCTGTTGTATCTAGTGTATAACATGTTGTATCTAGTGTAGAACCTGTTGTATCTAGTGTAGAACCTGTTGTATCTAGTGTATAACCTGTTGTATCTAATGTAGAACCTGTTGTAGCTAATGTATAACCTGTTGTATCTAGTGTAGAACCTGTTGTATCTAGTGTAGAACCTGTTGTATCTAATGTATAACCTGTTGTATCTAGTGTAGAACCTGTTGTATCTAATGTATAACCTGTTGTATCTAGTGTAGAACCTGTTGTATCTAGTGTAGAACCTGTTGTATCTAGTGTAGAACCTGTTGTATCTAGTGTAGAACCTGTTGTATCTAATGTATAACCTGTTGTATCTAGTGTAGAACCTGTTGTATCTAGTGTAGAACCTGTTGTATCTAGTGTAGAACCTGTTGTATCTAGTGTAGAACCTGTTGTATCTAATGTATAACCTGTTGTATCTAGTGTAGAACCTGTTGTATCTAGTGTATAACCTGTTGTATCTAGTGTAGAACCTGTTGTATCTAATGTATAACCTGTTGTATCTAATGTAGAACCTGTTGTATCTAATGTAGAACCTGTTGTATCTAGTGTAGAACCTGTTGTATCTAGTGTAGAACCTGTTGTATCTAGTGTAGAACCTGATGTATCTAGTGTATAACCTTTTGTATCTAATGTATAACCTGTTGTATCTAGTGTAGAACCTGTTGTATCTAGTGTAGAACCTGTTGTATCTAATGTATAACCTGTTGTATCTAATGTATAACATTTTGTATCTAGTGTAGAACCTGTTGTATCTAGTGTAGAACCTGTTGTATCTAATGTATAACCTGTTGTATCTAATGTATAACCTGTTGTATCTAATGTAGAACCTGTTGTATCTAATGTATAACCTGTTGTATCTAATGTATAACCTGTTGTATCTAGTGTAGAACCTGTTGTATCTAGTGTAGAACCTGTTGTATCTAATGTATAACCTGTTGTATCTAATGTATAACCTGTTGTATCTAATGTAGAACCTGTTGTATCTAATGTATAACCTGTTGTATCTAATGTATAACCTGTTGTATCTAGTGTAGAACCTGTTGTATCTAATGTATAACCTGTTGTATCTAATGTATAACCTGTTGTATCTAATGTATAACCTGTTGTATCTAATGTATAACCTGTTGTATCTAGTGTAGAACCTGTTGTATCTAATGTATAACCTGTTGTATCTAATGTATAACCTGTTGTATCTAGTGTAGAACCTGTTGTATCTAATGTAGAACCTGTTGTATCTAATGTATAACCTGTTGTATCTAGTGTAGAACCTGTTGTAGCTAATGTATAACCTGTTGTATCTAATGTATAACCTGTTGTATCTAGTGTAGAACCTGTTGTAGCTAATGTATAACCTGTTGTATCTAATGTATAACCTGTTGTATCTAATGTAGAACCTGTTGTATCTAATGTATAACCTGTTGTATCTAACGTATAACCTGTTGTATCTAATGTATAACCTGTTGTATCTAGTGTAGAACCTGTTGTAGCTAATGTATAACCTGTTGTATCTAATGTATAACCTGTTGTATCTAGTGTAGAACCTGTTGTAGCTAATGTATAACCTGTTGTATCTAATGTATAACCTGTTGTATCTAGTGTAGAACCTGTTGTATCTAGTGTATAACCTGTTGTATCTAATGTATAACCTGTTGTATCTAATGTATAACCTGTTGTATCTAGTGTAGAACCTGTTGTATCTAGTGTATAACCTGTTGTATCTAGTGTAGAACCTGTTGTATCTAATGTATAACCTGTTGTATCTAGTGTAGAACCTGTTGTAGCTAATGTATAACCTGTTGTATCTAATGTATAACCTGTTGTATCTAGTGTAGAACCTGTTGTATCTAGTGTAGAACCTGTTGTATCTAATGTATAACCTGTTGTATCTAACGTATAACCTGTTGTATCTAATGTATAACCTGTTGTATCTAGTGTAGAACCTGTTGTATCTAATGTATAACCTGTTGTATCTAATGTATAACCTGTTGTATCTAGTGTAGAACCTGTTGTATCTAGTGTATAACCTGTTGTATCTAACGTATAACCTGTTGTATCTAATGTAGAACCTGTTGTATCTAGTGTAGAACCTGTTGTATCTAATGTATAACCTGTTGTATCTAGTGTATAACCTGTTGTATCTAGTGTAGAACCTGTTGTATCTAATGTATAACCTGTTGTATCTAATGTATAACCTGTTGTATCTAGTGTAGAACCTGTTGTATCTAATGTATAACCTGTTGTATCTAATGTAGAACCTGTTGTATCTAGTGTAGAACCTGTTGTAGCTAATGTATAACCTGTTGTAGCTAATGTATAACCTGTTGTATCTAGTGTATAACCTGTTGTATCTAGTGTAGAACCTGTTGTATCTAGTGTAGAACCTGTTGTATCTAGTGTATAACCTGTTGTATCTAGTGTAGAACCTGTTGTATCTAGTGTAGAACCTGTTGTATCTAATGTATAACCTGTTGTAGCTAATGTATAACCTGTTGTATCTAATGTATAACCTGTTGTATCTAATGTAGAACCTGTTGTATCTAGTGTATAACATGTTGTATCTAGTGTAGAACCTGTTGTATCTAGTGTAGAACCTGTTGTATCTAGTGTATAACCTGTTGTATCTAATGTAGAACCTGTTGTAGCTAATGTATAACCTGTTGTATCTAGTGTAGAACCTGTTGTATCTAGTGTAGAACCTGTTGTATCTAATGTATAACCTGTTGTATCTAGTGTAGAACCTGTTGTATCTAATGTATAACCTGTTGTATCTAGTGTAGAACCTGTTGTATCTAGTGTAGAACCTGTTGTATCTAGTGTAGAACCTGTTGTATCTAGTGTAGAACCTGTTGTATCTAATGTATAACCTGTTGTATCTAGTGTAGAACCTGTTGTATCTAGTGTAGAACCTGTTGTATCTAGTGTAGAACCTGTTGTATCTAGTGTAGAACCTGTTGTATCTAATGTATAACCTGTTGTATCTAGTGTAGAACCTGTTGTATCTAGTGTATAACCTGTTGTATCTAGTGTAGAACCTGTTGTATCTAATGTATAACCTGTTGTATCTAATGTAGAACCTGTTGTATCTAATGTAGAACCTGTTGTATCTAGTGTAGAACCTGTTGTATCTAGTGTAGAACCTGTTGTATCTAGTGTAGAACCTGTTGTATCTAGTGTATAACCTTTTGTATCTAATGTATAACCTGTTGTATCTAGTGTAGAACCTGTTGTATCTAGTGTAGAACCTGTTGTATCTAATGTATAACCTGTTGTATCTAATGTATAACATTTTGTATCTAGTGTAGAACCTGTTGTATCTAGTGTAGAACCTGTTGTATCTAATGTATAACCTGTTGTATCTAATGTATAACCTGTTGTATCTAATGTAGAACCTGTTGTATCTAATGTATAACCTGTTGTATCTAATGTATAACCTGTTGTATCTAGTGTAGAACCTGTTGTATCTAGTGTAGAACCTGTTGTATCTAATGTATAACCTGTTGTATCTAATGTATAACCTGTTGTATCTAATGTAGAACCTGTTGTATCTAATGTATAACCTGTTGTATCTAATGTATAACCTGTTGTATCTAGTGTAGAACCTGTTGTATCTAATGTATAACCTGTTGTATCTAATGTATAACCTGTTGTATCTAATGTATAACCTGTTGTATCTAATGTATAACCTGTTGTATCTAGTGTAGAACCTGTTGTATCTAATGTATAACCTGTTGTATCTAATGTATAACCTGTTGTATCTAGTGTAGAACCTGTTGTATCTAATGTAGAACCTGTTGTATCTAATGTATAACCTGTTGTATCTAGTGTAGAACCTGTTGTAGCTAATGTATAACCTGTTGTATCTAATGTATAACCTGTTGTATCTAGTGTAGAACCTGTTGTAGCTAATGTATAACCTGTTGTATCTAATGTATAACCTGTTGTATCTAATGTAGAACCTGTTGTATCTAATGTATAACCTGTTGTATCTAACGTATAACCTGTTGTATCTAATGTATAACCTGTTGTATCTAGTGTAGAACCTGTTGTAGCTAATGTATAACCTGTTGTATCTAATGTATAACCTGTTGTATCTAGTGTAGAACCTGTTGTAGCTAATGTATAACCTGTTGTATCTAATGTATAACCTGTTGTATCTAGTGTAGAACCTGTTGTATCTAGTGTATAACCTGTTGTATCTAATGTATAACCTGTTGTATCTAATGTATAACCTGTTGTATCTAGTGTAGAACCTGTTGTATCTAGTGTATAACCTGTTGTATCTAGTGTAGAACCTGTTGTATCTAATGTATAACCTGTTGTATCTAGTGTAGAACCTGTTGTAGCTAATGTATAACCTGTTGTATCTAATGTATAACCTGTTGTATCTAGTGTAGAACCTGTTGTATCTAGTGTAGAACCTGTTGTATCTAATGTATAACCTGTTGTATCTAACGTATAACCTGTTGTATCTAATGTATAACCTGTTGTATCTAGTGTAGAACCTGTTGTATCTAATGTATAACCTGTTGTATCTAATGTATAACCTGTTGTATCTAGTGTAGAACCTGTTGTATCTAGTGTATAACCTGTTGTATCTAACGTATAACCTGTTGTATCTAATGTAGAACCTGTTGTATCTAGTGTAGAACCTGTTGTATCTAATGTATAACCTGTTGTATCTAGTGTATAACCTGTTGTATCTAGTGTAGAACCTGTTGTATCTAATGTATAACCTGTTGTATCTAATGTATAACCTGTTGTATCTAGTGTAGAACCTGTTGTATCTAATGTATAACCTGTTGTATCTAATGTAGAACCTGTTGTATCTAGTGTAGAACCTGTTGTAGCTAATGTATAACCTGTTGTAGCTAATGTATAACCTGTTGTATCTAGTGTATAACCTGTTGTATCTAGTGTAGAACCTGTTGTATCTAGTGTAGAACCTGTTGTATCTAGTGTATAACCTGTTGTATCTAGTGTAGAACCTGTTGTATCTAGTGTAGAACCTGTTGTATCTAATGTATAACCTGTTGTAGCTAATGTATAACCTGTTGTATCTAATGTATAACCTGTTGTATCTAATGTAGAACCTGTTGTATCTAGTGTAGAACCTGTTGTATCTAATGTATAACCTGTTGTATCTAATGTATAACCTTTTGTATCTAATGTATAACCTGTTGTATCTAATGTATAACCTGTTGTATCTAATGTATAACCTGTTGTATCTAATGTAGAACCTGTTGTATCTAATGTATAACCTGTTGTATCTAATGTATAACCTGTTGTATCTAGTGTAGAACCTGTTGTATCTAGTGTAGAACCTGTTGTATCTAATGTATAACCTGTTGTATCTAATGTATAACCTGTTGTATCTAATGTAGAACCTGTTGTATCTAATGTATAACCTGTTGTATCTAATGTATAACCTGTTGTATCTAGTGTAGAACCTGTTGTATCTAATGTATAACCTGTTGTATCTAATGTATAACCTGTTGTATCTAATGTATAACCTGTTGTATCTAATGTATAACCTGTTGTATCTAGTGTAGAACCTGTTGTATCTAATGTATAACCTGTTGTATCTAATGTATAACCTGTTGTATCTAGTGTAGAACCTGTTGTATCTAATGTAGAACCTGTTGTATCTAATGTATAACCTGTTGTATCTAGTGTAGAACCTGTTGTAGCTAATGTATAACCTGTTGTATCTAATGTATAACCTGTTGTATCTAGTGTAGAACCTGTTGTAGCTAATGTATAACCTGTTGTATCTAATGTATAACCTGTTGTATCTAATGTAGAACCTGTTGTATCTAATGTATAACCTGTTGTATCTAACGTATAACCTGTTGTATCTAATGTATAACCTGTTGTATCTAGTGTAGAACCTGTTGTAGCTAATGTATAACCTGTTGTATCTAATGTATAACCTGTTGTATCTAGTGTAGAACCTGTTGTAGCTAATGTATAACCTGTTGTATCTAATGTATAACCTGTTGTATCTAGTGTAGAACCTGTTGTATCTAGTGTATAACCTGTTGTATCTAATGTATAACCTGTTGTATCTAATGTATAACCTGTTGTATCTAGTGTAGAACCTGTTGTATCTAGTGTATAACCTGTTGTATCTAGTGTAGAACCTGTTGTATCTAATGTATAACCTGTTGTATCTAGTGTAGAACCTGTTGTAGCTAATGTATAACCTGTTGTATCTAATGTATAACCTGTTGTATCTAGTGTAGAACCTGTTGTATCTAGTGTAGAACCTGTTGTATCTAATGTATAACCTGTTGTATCTAACGTATAACCTGTTGTATCTAATGTATAACCTGTTGTATCTAGTGTAGAACCTGTTGTATCTAATGTATAACCTGTTGTATCTAATGTATAACCTGTTGTATCTAGTGTAGAACCTGTTGTATCTAGTGTATAACCTGTTGTATCTAATGTAGAACCTGTTGTATCTAGTGTAGAACCTGTTGTATCTAATGTATAACCTGTTGTATCTAGTGTATAACCTGTTGTATCTAGTGTAGAACCTGTTGTATCTAATGTATAACCTGTTGTATCTAATGTATAACCTGTTGTATCTAGTGTAGAACCTGTTGTATCTAATGTATAACCTGTTGTATCTAATGTAGAACCTGTTGTATCTAGTGTAGAACCTGTTGTAGCTAATGTATAACCTGTTGTAGCTAATGTATAACCTGTTGTATCTAGTGTATAACCTGTTGTATCTAGTGTAGAACCTGTTGTATCTAGTGTAGAACCTGTTGTATCTAGTGTATAACCTGTTGTATCTAGTGTAGAACCTGTTGTATCTAGTGTAGAACCTGTTGTATCTAGTGTATAACCTGTTGTATCTAGTGTAGAACCTGTTGTATCTAGTGTAGAACCTGTTGTATCTAATGTATAACCTGTTGTAGCTAATGTATAACCTGTTGTATCTAATGTATAACCTGTTGTATCTAATGTAGAACCTGTTGTATCTAGTGTAGAACCTGTTGTATCTAATGTATAACCTGTTGTATCTAATGTATAACCTTTTGTATCTAATGTATAACCTGTTGTATCTAATGTAGAACCTGTTGTATCTAATGTAGAACCTGTTGTATCTAGTGTAGAACCTGTTGTATCTAATGTATAACCTGTTGTATCTAATGTATAACCTGTTGTATCTAATGTATAACCTGTTGTATCTAGTGTAGAACATGTTGTATCTAATGTAGAACCTTTCTGTTGTATCTAATACACAACCTTTCTGCTGTCAAACCTGTTGTATCTAATGTAGAATGTGTTGTATCTAATGTAGAACCTTTCTGTTGTATCTAATGTAGAACCTTTCTGTTGTATCTAATGTAGAACCTGTTGTATTTCATGTAGAACCTTTCTGTTGTATTTAATGTAGAACCTATTATAATGGTTCTAATGTAGAACCTTTATGTTGTATCTAATGTAGAACATGTTGGATCTAATGTAGAACCTTTATGTTGTATTTAATATATAACCTTTTGTAATGGTTCTAATATATAACTTTTCTTTTGTAGAACCTGGCGATGTTCCTGAGCATGCTGGTGGCCTGGTTGATCCCTGATGTTCCTCGTTCTCTTAGAGAACAGGTCAGGAAAGAGAACATGTTGCTGATGGAGTTCCTTGTTCAGGATGAACAGGAGGCCCTACGCTCCAGACTTCCACACCACTCCCCCACACCACACATTGACATAGTGGTGGAGGGGGCAGTGGGAGAAGAGGGGGAGGAGGAGGAGAAGATGGACAGATCAGGACAAACCATGGACAACCCAGATAGCACTGACCCAGCAGGAGAAGGAGGAGGAGGAGGAGGAGGAGGAGGAGAAGATGGGAGAGGAGAAGAGGGGAAAGAAGGAGAAGGAGAGGGGAGAGAAGAAGGGGTAGGAGAGCAGAGTGAAGGAGTGGGAGAAGGAG
Source organism: Coregonus lavaretus (assembly GCF_964263955.1). Taxonomy (NCBI): domain Eukaryota; kingdom Metazoa; phylum Chordata; class Actinopteri; order Salmoniformes; family Salmonidae; genus Coregonus; species Coregonus lavaretus. The sequence goes on from NC_140008.1 coordinate 35,151, forward strand.
AAGGAGAAGGAGCAGAAGGAGACAGAGGAGGAGAAGGGCCAAACCAGGAGGAAGTCACCGTTGTGGACCTGGACTCTGTTATGGACCAGCTGTATCTGTCAGGTAATAACCCTGACCCCTAACCCCTGACCCCTAACCCCTAGTTAGCAGCTGTATCTGTCAGGTAATAACCCTAACCCCTAACCCCTAGTTACCAGCTGTATCTGTCAGGTAATAACCATGACCCCTAACTCCTAGTTACCAGCTGTATCTGTCAGGTAATAACCATGACCCCTAACCCCTAGTTAGCAGATGTATCTGTCAGGTAATAACCATGACCCCTAACTCCTAGTTACCAGCTGTATCTGTCAGGTAATAACCATGACCCCTAACCCCTGACCCCTAACCCCTAGTTAGCAGCTGTATCTGTCAGGTAATAACCCTAACCCCTAACCCCTAGTTACCAGCTGTATCTGTCAGGTAATAACCCTGACCCCTAACCCCTGACCCCTAACCCCTAGTTAGCAGCTGTATCTGTCAGGTAATAACCCTGACCCCTAACCCCTAGTTAGCAGCTGTATCTGTCAGGTAATAACCATGACCCCTAACCCCTAGTTAGCAGCTGTATCTGTCAGTTAATAACCCTAACCCCTAACCCCTGACCCCTAACCCCTAGTTACCAGCTATATCTGTCAGGTAATAACCATGACCCCTAACCCCTAGTTAGCAGCTGTATCTGTCAGGTAATAACCCTGACCCCTAACCCCTCACCCCTCAACCTTAGTTAGCAGCTGTATCTGTCAGGTAATAACCCTGACCCCTAACCCCTCACCCCTCACCCCTAGTTACCAGCTGTATCTGTTAGGTAATAACCCTGACCCCTAACCCCAAACCCCTAGTTAGCAGCTGTATCTGTCAGGTAATAACCCTGACCCCTAACCCCTAGTTAGCAGCTGTATCTGTCAGGTAATAACCCCTGACCCCTAACCCCTAGTTAGCAGCTGTATCTGTCAGGTAATAACCCCTGACCCCTAACCCCTAGTTACCAGCTGTATCTGTCAGGTAATAACTATGACCCCTAACCCCTGACCCCTAACCCCTAGTTACCAGCTGTATCTGTCAGGTAATAACCCTGACCCCTAACCCCTAGTTAGCAGCTGTATCTGTCAGGTAATAACCCTGACCCCTAACCCCTAGTTAGCAGCTGTATCTGTCAGGTAATAACCCCTGACCCCTAACCCCTAGTTAGCAGCTGTATCTGTCAGGTAATAACCCCTGACCCCTAACCCCTAGTTACCAGCTGTATCTGTCAGGTAATAACCATGACCCCTAACCCCTGACCACTAACCCCTAGTTAGCAGCTGTATCTGTCAGGTAATAACCCTGACCCCTAACCCCTGACCCCTAACCCCTAGTTAGCAGCTGTATCTGTCAGGTAATAACCCTGACCCCTAACCCCTGACCCCTAACTCCAAGTTAGCAGCTGTATCTGTCAGGTAATAACCCTGACCCCTAACCCCTAGTTACCAGCTGTATCTGTCAGGTAATAACCCTAACCCCTGACCCCTAACCCCTAGTTAGCAGCTGTATCTGTCAGGTAATAACCCTGACCCCTAACCCCTAGTTACCAGCTGTATCTGTCAGGTAATAACCCTAACCCCTAACCCCTAGTTAGCAGCTGTATCTGTCAGGTAATAACCCTGACCCCTAACCCCTAGTTACCAGCTGTATCTGTCAGGTAATAACCCTAACCCCTGACCCCTAACCCCTAGTTAGCAGCTGTATCTGTCAGGTAATAACCCTGACCCCTAACCCCTAGTTACCAGCTGTATCTGTCAGGTAATAACCCTAACCCCTAACCCCTAGTTAGCAGCTGTATCTGTCAGGTAATAACCCTGACCCCTAACCCCTAGTTAGCAGCTGTATCTGTCAGGTAATAACCCTGACCCCTGACCCCTAGTTACCAGCTGTATCTGTCAGGTAATAACCCTGACCCCTAACCCCTGACCCCTAACCCCTAGTTAGCAGCTGTATCTGTCAGGTAATAACCCTGACCCCTGACCCCTAGTTACCAGCTGTATCTGTCAGGTAATAACCCTAACCCCTAACCCCTGACCCCTAACCCCTAGTTAGCAGCTATATCTGTCAGGTAATAACCCTGACCCCTAACCCCTAGTTAGCAGCTGTATCTGTCAGGTAATAACCCTGACCCCTAACTCCTAGTTACCAGCTGTATCTGTCAGGTAATAACCATGACCCCTAACCCCTGACCCCTAACCCCTAGTTACCAGCTGTATCTGTCAGGTAATAACCCTAACCCCTGACCCCTAACCCCTAGTTAGCAGCTGTATCTGTCAGGTAATAACCCTAACCCCTAACCCCTAGTTAGCAGCTGTATCTGTCAGGTAATAACCCTGACCCCTGACCCCTAGTTACCAGCTGTATCTGTCAGGCAATAACCCTGACCCCTAACCCCTGACCCCTAACCCCTAGTTAGCAGCTGTATCTGTCAGGTAATAACCCTGACCCCTGACCCCTAGTTACCAGCTGTATCTGTCAGGTAATAACCATGACCCCTAACCCCTGATCCCTAACCCCTAGTTAGCAGCTGTATCTGTCAGGTAATAACCCTGACCCCTAACCCCTAGTTAGCAGCTGTATCTGTCAGGTAATAACCCTGACCCCTAACCCCTGACCCCTAACCCCTAGTTAGCAGCTATATCTGTCAGGTAATAACCCTAACCCCTGACCCCTAACCCCAAGATACAAGCTATATCCGTCAACCCTAATTCCTGACCCCTAATCCCTGACCCCTAACCCCTAGTTACCTGCTGGGTCTGTCAGGTAATAACCCTGACCCCTAATCCCTGACCCCTAACCCCTAGTTACCTGCTGGGTCTGTCAGGTACCTATGACTAAAGCATGTTTTCTAGTTTCATATTTTTAAACACTAATTAGTTTAAAATCTACACTCTTAGAAAAAAAGGGTTCCAAAAGGGTTCTTCGGCTGTCTCCATAGGATAATCCTTTTTGGTTACATTTAGAGACCTTTTTATTTCCAGGTAGAACCCTTTTGGGTTCCATGTAGAACCCTCTGTAGAAAAGGTTCTACATGGAACCAAAAGGGATTCTATCTGGAACCAAAAAGGGTTCTTCATAGAACCCTTTGAATAACCCTTTTTGGTTCCAGGTAGCACCTTTTTGTTCTAAAAGTGTATCCTTTACTTTCCACCTGTATTAATATACACTGCTCAAAAAGATAAAGGGAACACTAACACAACACATTCTAGATCTGAATGAAATAATCTTATTAAATACTTTTTTCTTTACATAGTTGAATGTGCTGACAACAAAATCACACAAAAATTATCAATGGAAATCAAATGTATCAACCCATGGAGGTCTGGATTTGGAGTCACACTCAAAATTAAAGTGGAAAACCACACTATAGAATGATCCAAATTTGATGTAATGTCCTTAAAACAAGTCAAAATGAGGCTCAGTATTGTGTGTGGCCTCCACGTGCCTGTATGACCTCCCTACAACGCCTGGGCATGCTCCTGATGAGGTGGCGGATGGTCTCCTGAGGGATCTCCTCCCAGACCTGGACTAAAGTATCCGCCAACTCCTGGACAGTCTGTGGTGCAACGTGGCGTTGGTGGATGGAGCGAGACATGATGTCCCATATGTACTCAATTGGATTCAGGTCTGGGGAACGGGCGGGCCAGTCCATAGCATCAATGCCTTCCTCTTGCAGGAACTGCTGACACACTCCAGCCACATGAGGTCTAGCATTGTCTTGCATTAGGAGGAACCCAGGGCCAACCGCACCAGCATATGGTCTCACAAGGGGTCTGAGGATCTCATCTCGGTACCTAATGACAGTCAGGCTACCTCTGGCGAGCACATGGAGGGCTGTGCGGCCCCCCAAAGAAATGCCACCCCACACCATGACTGACCCACCGCCAAACCGGTCATGCTGGAGGATATTGCAGGCAGCAGAACGTTCTCCACGGCGTCTCCAGACTCTGTCACGTCTGTCACATGTGCTCAGTGTGAACCTGCTTTCATCTGCGAAGAGCACAGGGCGCCAGTGGCGAATTTGCCAATCTTGGTGTTCTCTGGCAAATGCCAAACGTCCTGCACGGTGTTGGGCTGTAAGCACAACCCCCACCTGTGGACGTCGGGCCCTCATACCACCCTCATGGAGTCTGTTTCTGACCGTTTGAGCTGAGACATGCACATTTGTGGCCTGCTAGGTCATTTTGCATGGCTCTGGCAGTGCTCCTCCTGCTCCTCCTTGCACAAAGGAGGAGGTAGCGGTCCTGCTGCTGGGTTGTTGCCCTCCTACGGCCTCCTCCACGTCTCCTGATGTACTGGCCTGTCTTCTGGTAGCGCCTCCATGCTCTGGACACTATGCTGACAGACACAGCAAACCTTCTTGCCACAGCTCGCATTGATGTGCCATCCTGGATGAGCTGCACTACCTGAGCCACTTGTGTGGGTTGTAGACTCCGTCTCATGCGACCACTAGAGTGAAAGCACCGCCAGCATTCAAAAGTGACCAAAACATCAGCCAGGAAGCATAGGAACTGAGAAGTGGTCTGTGGTCACCACCTGCAGAACCACTCCTTTATTGGGGGTGTCTTGCTAATTGCCTATAATTTCCACCTGTTGTCTATTCCATTTGCACAACACCATGTGATATTTATTGTCAATCAGTGTTGCTTCCTAAGTGGACAGTTTGATTTCACAGAAGTGTGATTGACTTGGAGTTACATTGTGTTGTTTAAGTGTTCCCTTTATTTTTTTGAGCAGTGTATCTATGTTGTTGTACAGTGTCATTTAAATACAGTTGTATTAATATATCTATGTTGTTGTACAGTGTCATTTAAATACAGTTGTATTAATATATCTATGTTGTTGTACAGTGTCATTTAAATACAGTTGTATTTGATTTTCTGCAGACCCAGAGCCGTCCCAGAACCAGAGCCTAGCTGACATGGAGCTGCCTGTCTCTGGAGCAGCCCCACAGGAGCAGGAGGACCAGCCACCAGACCCAGCTAGCCCTCCAGCTGCCCCAGCAGGGGACACAGACTCGCCCGAGACCGCCCTGGCCCAGACCCACCCAGCAGGCCTGGAGGCTACAGATAGCAGGCTGTTCCCCAGAGGCCCTCCCCTCAGAGACCTAGCATCCTCCAGGGCCAAGGGCCGCTGCTCCACCCTGCCTCCCCACCAGAGAGGGCTTGAACCTGGGCACAGCCGGCCCCGACCCAGCCACTCAACCAGCCTCACGAAGTTCCACCTTCCACCTCTACCCCCTCTGCCCCCCTCACCCTCCCCTACAAACACCCTTCAGGCCCCCCCTCCTAACCCCATCTCCCCCCCTCCCAAGCCCCTGTCTCCCAGTGAACTGTTCATGCTGAAGGGGCCTCCCAGCAGAGAACCAGGAGGCTCCAGGGCTAAGGGGCGCTGCTCCACTCTGCCTGCCCGCCAGCGAGGTCCCGAGTCTGGGGAGAGCTCCTCCAGACCCAGCCACTCTTCCAGCTTCACCCGGCAGGAAGACCGTATCCCCCCATCCCCCAGCGAACTAAAACGAGACACCCCGGTGTGAGGGGAGGGGAAAGAGAGGGACAGCTGAGTGTCATAATCAGTGTGCCTGGAGGTCCCCATCCATCTCTCCATCTTCATCCATCCATCTCTCCATCTTCATCCATCCATCTCTCCATCTTCATCCATCCATGTCATGTGACAGGCCAGCTGCAACACCGACCTGGTTGTAGGAACTTTCTGGACCTGTTCTTCCTTTAACACACTAGTTACTAGTTAATAGCTCATGTCTGATTCACTGGGTTTATAAAGGAAAATAAAGGAGAATGAAGCGGAATAAACCAAGATAAAAGAGAATAGAGGAGAATAAATGAGAATAAAATGTATGAAAGGATAATAAAGGAAAATAAAGGAGAATAAACCAAGATAAATGAGAATGAAAGAGCAAAAATGAGAACGAAGGCGAATAAATCAGGATAAATGAGAATGAAGGAGAATAAACAAGAATAATGGAGAATAAAGGAGGATAAATTATAATAAATTAGAATAAAATAGAATAAGGACAATAAAGGAGAATAAACCAGGATAAAGGAGAAGAAAGGAGAAGAAAGGAGAAGAAAGGAGAATAAACCAGGACAAAGGAGAATAAAGGATGAATAAACCAGGACAAAGGAGAATAAAGGATGAATAAACCAGGATAAAGGAGAATAAACCAGGACAAATGAGAATAAAGGAGAATAAACCAGGACAAAGGAGAATAAAGGAGAATAAACCAGGATAAAGGAGAATAAACCAGGATAAAGGAGAATAAAGGAGAATAAACCAGGATAAATGAGAATAAAGGAGAATAAACCAGGATAAAGGAGAATAAAGGATGAATAAACCAGGATAAAGGAGAATAAACCAGGATAAAGGAGAATAAAGGAGAATAAACCAGGATAAATGAGAATAAAGGAGAATAAACCAGGACAAATGGGAATAAAGGAGAATAAACCAGGACAAAGGAGAATAAAGGATGAATAAACCAGGATAAAGGAGAATAAACCAGGACAAATGAGAATAAAGGAGAATAAACCAGGACAAATGAGAATAAAGGAGAATAAACCAGGACAAATGAGAATAAAGGAGAATAAACCAGGATAAAGGAGAATAGGTTTTGGTGATTCTGAGACAATAGGTCGTTATCAATAAAATGTCACAATATCATTCGATTTTGCTGCTGGGGGGCAAGGAGACCCGCAGCTCCGCTAAAACCAATGACAACTATGTGCTGTTTTCAAGGGATTGGTAAAGAAATGTTAACTATTTGTTTGCAATATCATCACGTCTTGAAGAGCATAGTCAGAACTACGCATTTCCGATTATTCCACATTTAGCTCCATCATCAGAGTTTTACAGCAATCAGTAAACATCAATTGATCATGGTTTTTTCCAGAATCATGAGGATAGCCAGATCCATTTGTTATGTAGCTAGCTAGCTAAAGAAAACAACATGTCATTTAGCTTGCTTCATCAGAGATGAGGCTTTTGGAAAGATTTTGATATCGCAGTTGGTCTACTGTCAACATCACTATAGATGGCAAGCAAATCAAACAATATTTGGATATAGCCATCTAGTTTATCCCCTGAAAGTTAGCTTGTTAACTAGCCGTATTGACGTGATCTGTAGTTAGCTTGTTAACTAGCCATATTGACGTGATCTGTAGTTAGCTTGTTAACTAGCCATATTGACGTGATCTGTAGTTAGCTTGTTAACTAGCCATGTTGACGTGATCTGTAGTTAGCTTGTTAACTAGCCATATTGACCTGATCTGTAGTTAGCTTGTTAACTAGCCATATTGACGTGATCTGTTATTAGCTAGTTACCCAATTTGATGTGGTCCTTCAATTAATGTAGCCTATTATGTCTGTCAGCAGAAATCGTGATTAAACACTCTTAAAAACAATGTTGAAAAGGGGATAATGTTAGCTAACTTCCCTAGGTAAGCCTACGTTGGTTGGAGAAAAAAGTACATTAGGTCTCCTTACCACTATGTTTAGCCAACTGTACAAAGTTTCTATCGGTAGCTTGCAAAGTAAACATTATCAGCTAACAAACGTTACATCAGCATATGCACCCTTCTGCTGCTTGACAGGCAGACCCCACAAATGATTGGAAATTAACCTAAACCACTCATACTTGTCAGATAAAGTAGCCTTTTATTTTATATCACTCAAATATCCAATTAATGGTGGCCAATATTGAGAGATATCGTGAGGCTACCCTGACATATCTGAAATTACATGATCAATTGATGTTTACTGATCATTAAAACCATGCAGTTACTTGCTGTATAACTCTGATGATAGATATAAATGTGGAATAATCTGAAATGTGTAGTTCTGACTATGCTCTTCAAGAGGTGGCGATATTAAAACCAAATAGTTAACATTACCTTAACAATCCCTTGAAAACGGCACGCAGTTGTCAATAGTTTTAGCGGAGCTGCAGGTCTCCTTGCTCCCCCAGGGGGCAAATCTAACGCTCGGCACCTTACTGTGACGTTTTATTGAAAACAACCGATAAGGCCTCAGACTGTATTGTTACTGCCAGACTGAACCAAACTGGACCAAACCGGACCGGACCAAACAAGACCACACCAGACAGAGACAGCTCCCCTCCCCCAGTAGTCACAGGGCCAATCTGAAATGGCACCCTATTTCCTATCAGGCTCTGGCCAAAATAAGTACACTATAAAGGGCATAGGGCGCCATCTACTCCCACTAGGCCCTCTATGTTTAGTATTTAGATCAACATGAATAACAGAGCTATGCTTGTAGATGTATTCTATTACAACTGTGACATTTTGATAAAATGAAAATCATTACTTTTGTTCATAAGAAAAAAAAATATTAAAAAAAATACATTTTTCCTATTTGTTTTCTCTTGTCAACAACCGAGGTCCAGTAGTGGTATGACTTTTGAACTTGGTGAATATATCCACTGACAACCAGTGTTGGGGAAACTACTCTGAAAATATAGTTTACCAAGCGACCAATTACGTCACACTAGAAGAAGTAGCTACACTAAAGCTACCATTAAGACAAATATTGTTTACTTAACTAAAGTTACTTTGAAAAAGCAGTTCACTACATACAAACTACTTTGTGAAAATGTATCATATCTAAATCTGAAATATCATAGAGAATGGATCACTCTGGAGTCAGAATGTGTAATTCAGCCCGATAACAAAAATGATGTTTCAAGTGAGAATAAGGGAGGTCTGATGCAAAAAAAGAAAGGACATTCTTGCCTGATTCCTTCACCCATATTTTATTTTATTTTTACAAAAAAAGTATTGTGTAATTCCAGTAGTTAGTTCCACCGCTACATGGGAGAAAATAATGTACTCCTGGGAACACTACCAAGATTTGAATTTAGTCCAACTACCACCAAGCTACTGCAAAATGTAGCTGTATTTAAGCAATAAGGCCTGGGGGGGTGGTATTGGTTCCTTACTGATATTATAAACTGGTTACCAACGTAATTAGAGCGGTAAATATACATGTTTTGTCATACCCATGGTATATGGTCTGATATACCACGGCTTTCAGCCAATCAGCATTCAGGGCTCGAACCACCCAGTTTATAATATTAGTTGAATTACATAGTTCAACACTCCCCAACACTGCTGACAACTGCCTGTAAAAGAGAACTAGTATAGTTCATCCTGACACCTTCCATGTCTGCCGAGGTGAGAGAACACTGCCCTTTTTAAGTTGTTTTAATTAGTGTTTTTGGATGTATTTTTGTGTCTCTTTTCCTGTATATGTAATGTGTAAAGTCACTGCATAGACGAGTCCAGGTCCACACTCTGGTGGAAGGTAGCGGAACTGACGCCATCACGGCATTCCGGTTACCATGGAGACGACTAAACAGAGCCTGTCTAGTTGTTTTGGTTGGAGAGCTTGGCTAGGTAGCTAGAGGATAAATACTAGCTAGTTACTTAGCTAACTTACAATAAGTACACACAATTACACAAGCATAACAAGCATCTTCACCACCATGGCTCACGTTAGGACATACAGACCAAACGTCCGTGTTGGAAACTGGAGGGAGGACGTTACATTGGAGGAGGTGAGTCTGTCTACAATATCGTTTTTGTTTGGGGACTTCACTGATGTCTCTGTCCCTACACACACGCTGAGCTGTCTCTCCTCACAGGACACACTGAAGGACTTCTTGGAGAGGAAGGAGAGGGGAGAGCTGATGGTGCAGAAAACTGGCTTCCTCAAAGAAAACATCCTCAAACAGGTCAGAGTATCTTAAACAAGACATCACACACTAGTCTTTTCCTGCTAGCTCTGACATTGCTGAAAGCTACTTTATTGAGGACAAAGTACTTACTATGACTGAGATATGGAGTTGTGCTACCTAGCTACCTTAAGATGAATGCATTAACTGTGTCGCTCTGGATAAGAGCTGCTAAATAACTAATGTGTGTGTGTGTAGGTCAGCCTGTCTGTGTCTCAGGGAGGTGCAGTGTGTTTTGGTGACGTGGTGATGCTGGCTAATGTGAGCGGAGACAATAGCTGTTCAATCAGCATCGATGCTGACCTGACCAGCCTTGGGGAGGGGCCTAGTCCAGGTACAAGCACACCAGAACCCTAGCCCAGAGGGAGTGGCTCTAAGCCATAACCCTAGCCCAGAGGGAGTGGCACTAAGCCAGAACCCTAGCCCAGAGGGAGTGGCACTAAGCCAGAACCCTAGTCCAGAGGGAGTGGCTCTAAGCCAGAACCCTAGCCCAGAGGGAGTGGCTCTAAGCCAGAACCCTAGCCCAGAGGGAGTGGCACTAAGCCAGATCCCTAGCCCAGAGGGAGTGGCACTAAGCCAGAACCCTAGCCCAGAGGGAGTGGCACTAAGCCAGAGGGAGTGGCTCTAAGCCAGAACCCTAGCCCAGAGGGAGTGGCTCTAAGCCAGAACCCTAGTCCAGAGGGAGTGGCACTAAGCCAGAACCCTAGTCCAGAGGGAGTGGCACTAAGCCAGAACCCTAGTCCAGAGGGAGTGGCACTAAGCCAGAACCCTAGCCCAGAGGGAGTGGCTCTAAGCCAGAACCCTAGCCCAGAGGGAGTGGCACTAAGCCAGAACCCTAGCCCAGAGGGAGTGGCTCTAAGCCAGAACACTAGCCCAGAGGGAGTGGCTCTAAGCCAGAACCCTAGCCCAGAGGGAGTGGCTCTAAGCCAGAACACTAGCCCAGAGGGAGTGGCTCTAAGCCAGAACCCTAGCCCAGAGGGAGTGGCTCTAAGCCAGAACCCTAGCCCAGAGGGAGTGGCACTAAGCCAGAGGGAGTGGCTCTAAGCCAGAACCCTAGCCCAGAGGGAGTGGCTCTAAGCCAGAGGGAGTGGCTCTAAGCCAGAACCCTAGCCCAGAGGGAGTGGCACTAAGCCAGAACCCTAGCCCAGAGGGAGTGGCTCTAAGCCAGAACCCTAGCCCAGAGGGAGTGGCTCTAAGCCAGATCCCTAGCCCAGAGGGAGTGGCTCTAAGCCAGAGGGAGTGGCTCTAAGCCAGATCCCTAGCCCAGAGGGAGTGGCTCTAAGCCAGATCCCTAGCCCAGAGGGAGTGGCTCTAAGCCAGATCCCTAGCCCAGAGGGAGTGGCTCTAAGCCAGAACCCTAGCCCAGAGGGAGTGGCACTAAGCCAGATCCCTAGCCCAGAGGGAGTGGCTCTAAGCCAGAACACTAGCCCAGAGGGAGTGGCTCTAAGCCAGAACACTAGCCCAGAGGGAGTGGCTCTAAGCCAGAACCCTAGCCCAGAGGGAGTGGGTCTAAGCCAGAACACTAGCCCAGAGGGAGTGGCTCTAAGCCAGATCCCTAGCCCAGAGAGAGTGGGTCTAAGCCAGAGGGAGTGGCTCTAAGCCAGAACCCTAGCCCAGAGGGAGTGGCTCTAAGCCAGATCCCTAGCCCAGAGGGAGTGGCTCTAAGCCAGATCCCTAGCCCAGAGGGAGTGGCTCTAAGCCAGAACCCTAGTCCAGAGGGAGTGGCACTAAGCCAGAACCCTAGCCCAGAGGGAGTGGCTCTAAGCCAGAACCCTAGCCCAGAGGGAGTGGCTCTAAGCCAGAACCCTAGCCCAGAGGGAGTGGCTCTAAGCCAGAACCCTAGCCCAGAGGGAGTGGCTCTAAGCCAGAACACTAGCCCAGAGGGAGTGGCTCTAAGCCAGAACCCTAGCCCAGAGGGAGTGGCTCTAAGCCAGATCCCTAGCCCAGAGGGAGTGGCTCTAAGCCAGATCCCTAGCCCAGAGGGAGTGGCTCTAAGCCAGAACCCTAGTCCAGAGGGAGTGGCACTAAGCCAGAACCCTAGCCCAGAGGGAGTGGCACTAAGCCAGAAGTAAATATTTAGGTTTTTCAAAAGACAAGCTTCATCCATGTCACCAATGTGGATACTGTTCCAACGATGATGATGGTGATGATAGTAATGATGATGACAGTGATATTGATGATAGTGATGATGATGATAATGATAGTGATGATAATGATAGTGATGATGATGATGATGATAGTGGTGATGATGATAGTGGTGATGATGATGGTAGTGATGATAGTCATGATGGTTGTGATGATGGTAGTGGTGATGATAATAATGATGGTTGTGATGATGGTAGTGATGATAGTAATGATGGTTGTGATGATGGCAGTGGTGATGATAATAATGATGGTTGTGATGATGGTAGTGATGATGATGATGATAATCGTCGTAATAATTATAGTGGTAATAATGATAATGATGATGATAGTGGTGATGATGATAGTGGTGATGATGATAGTGAGATGATAGTGGTGGTGGTGATAGTGGTGGTGATGATAGTGGTGATGATGATAGTGGTGATGATGATAGTAGTGATGATGATAGTGAGATGATAGTGGTGATGATGATAGTGGTGATGTTGATAGTAGTGATGATGATAGTGGTGATGATAATAGTGGTAATAATGATAATGATGATGATAGTGGTGATGATGATAGTGAGATGATAATGGTGATGATGATAGTAGTGATGATGATAGTGGTAATAATGATAATGATGATGATAGTGGTGATGATGATAGTGAGATGATAGTGGTGATGATGATAGTGGTGATGATGATAGTAGTGATGATGATAGTGGTGATGATAATAGTGGTAATACTGATAATGATGATGATAGTGAGATGATAGTGGTGATGATGATAGTGGTGATGATGATAGTGGTGATGATGATAGTGGCGATGATAATAGTGGTGATAATGATGATGATAGTGAGATGATAGTGGTGATGATGATAGTGGTGATGATGATAGTGGTAATAATGATAATGATGATGATAGTGAGATGATAGTGGTGATGATGATAGTGGTGATGATGATAGTGAGATGATGATAGTGGTGATGATGATAGTGGTGATGATGATAGTGGTGATGATGATAGTGAGATGATGATAGTGGTGATGATGGTGATGATGATGATGATGATAGTGACTGTATTTATTACGATGAGGATGATCGTTTTGATGATAGTGATGATGATGATAATGATTATGATGATGAAACTAGTGATGATGATAGGGATGATGATGATGATGATGATGATGAAACTAGTGATGATGATAGGGATGATGATAGTGATGATGATAGGGATGATATGATAAATGCTGTTTGTCTCTCAAGCCATCCAGGCTCCCTGTGGAGTCAGTGGGGGGAGGAGTCTTCAGCCATGCACACGCAACGCATTCATCATCAGCAGGTACACACACACACACACACACACACACACGCACGCGCACACGCACACAGAGGAATAGGGTTAGGTGTTTGTAACACTGCTGTGTGTGTGTCCAGTGTGGATGGCAGTGCGGAGGGAGAGCCTCTGCGCTTCAATCAGAGTTTCGCCCTCAGAACAAGCAGTGGCTTTGCTGGAGGGGTGAGTACATAGAACTACATATTATACTCTATAATATAATACATACGTTTAACCTAACCCTAACCCATAGAACTACATATTAGAACTCTATAATATAATACATACGTTTAACCTAACCCATAGAACTACATATTAGAACTCTATAATATAATACATACGTTTAACCTAACCCTAACCCATAGAACTACATATTAGAACTCTATAATATAATACATACGTTTAACCTAACCCATAGAACTACATATTAGAACTCTATAATATAATACATACGTTTAACCTAACCCTAACCCATAGAACTACATATTAGAACTCTATAATATAATACATACGTTTAACCTAACCCTAACCCATAGAACTACATATTAGAACTCTATAATATAATACATACGTTTAACCTAACCCTAACCCATAGAACTACATATTAGAACTCTATAGTATAATACATACGTTTAACCCTAACCCATAGAACTACATATTAGAACTCTATAATATAATACATACGTTTAACCTAACCCTAACCCATAGAACTACATATTAGAACTCTATAATATAATACATACGTTTAACCCTAACCCATAGAACTACATATTAGAACTCTATAATATAATACATACGTTTAACCTAACCCTAACCCATAGAACTACACTACTGTTCAAAAGTTTGGGGTCACTTAGAAATGTCCTTGTTTTCAAAAGAAAAACGTTTTTTTTTGTCCCATTAAAATAACATCAAATTGATCAGAAATATAGTGTAGACATTGTTAATGTTGTAAATGGCTATTGTAGCTGGAAACGGCAGATTTTTTATGGAATATCTACATAGGCGTACAGAGGCCCATTATCAGCAACCATCATCCTGTGTTCCAATGGCGCGTTGTGTTTGCTAATCCAAGTTTATCATTTTAAACGGCTAATTGATAATTAGAAAACCCTTTTGCAATTATTGTTAGCATAGCTGAAAACTGTTGTGCTGATTAAATAAGCAATAAAACTGGCCTTGAGACTAGTTGAGAATCTGGGGGAAGATATATATATATATATATACACACTACCGTTCAAAGGTTTGGGGTCACTTAGAAATGTCCTTGTTTTCCATGAAAACATACATGAAATGAGTTTGAATAGGAAATATAGCAAAATGAATAGGAAATGTTAGTCATTGACAAGGTTAGAAATAATGATTTTTAATTGAAATAATAATTGTGTCCTTCAAACGTAGCTTTCGTCAAAGAATCCTCCATTTGCAGCAATTACAGCCTTGCAGACCTTTGGCATTCTAGTTGTCAATTTGTTGAGGTAATCTGAAGAGATTTCACCCCACGCTTCCTGAAGCACCTCCCACAAGTTGGATTGGCTTGATGGGCACTTCTTACGGTCAAGCTGCTCCCACAACAGCTCAATAGGGTTGAGATCCGGTGACTGTGCTGGCCACTCCATTATAGACAGAATACCAGCTGACTGCTTCTTCCCTAAATAGTTAATGCATAGTTTGGAGCTGTGCATTGTCCTGTTGTAGGAGGAAATTGGCTCCAATCAAGCGCCGTCCACAGGGTATGGCATGGCGTTGCAAAATGGAGTGATAGCCTTCCTTCTTCAAGATCCCTTTTACCCTGTACAAATCTCCCACTTTACCACCACCAAAGCACCCCCAGACCATCACATTGCCTCCACCATGCTTGACAGATGGCATCAAGCACTCCTCCAGCATCTTTTAATTTGGTCTGCGTCTCACAAATGTTCTTCTTTGTGATCCGAACACCTCAAACTTCGATTAGTCTGTCCATAACACTTTTTTCCAATCTTCCTCTGTCCAGTGTCTGTGTTCTTTTGCCCATCTTAATCTTTTCTTTTTATTGACCAGTCTGAGATATGGCTTTTTCTTTGCAACTCTGCCTAGAAGGTCAGCATCCCGGAGTCGCCTCTTCACTGTTGACGTTGAGACTGGTGTTTTGCAGGTACTATTTAATGAAGCTGCCAGTTGAGGACCTGTGAGGCATCTGTTTCTCAAACTAGACACTTTAATGTATTTGTCCTCTTGCTCAGTTGCGCACCGGGGCCTCCCACTCCTCTTTCTATTCTGGTTAGAGCCAGTTTGCGCTGTTCTGTGAAGGGAGTAGTACACAGCGTTGTACAAGATCTTAAGTTTCTTGGCAATTTCTCGCATGGAATAGCCTTCATTTCTCAGAACAAGAATAGACTGACGAGTTTCAGAAGAAAATTATTTGTTTCTGGCCATTTTGAGCCTGTAATCGAACCCACAATTGCTGATTCTCCAGATTCTCAACTAGTCTCAAGAAGGCCAGTTTTATTGCTTCTTTAATCAGCACAACAGTTTTCAGCTATGCTAACAATAATTGCAAAAGGGTTTTCTAATTATCAATTAGCCGTTTAAAATGATAAACTTGGATTAGCAAACACAACGCGCCATTGGAACACAGGACTGATGGTTGCTGATAATGGGCCTCTGTACGCCTATGTAGATATTCCATAAAAAATCTGCCGTTTCCAGCTACAATAGCCATTTACAACATTAACAATGTCTACACTATATTTCTGATCAATTTGATGTTATTTTAATGGGACAAAAAAAAACGTTTTTCTTTTGAAAACAAGGACATTTCTAAGTGACCCCAAACTTTTGAACGGTAGTGTATATATATATTAAACGAACATACAGACAGAAATTAACCACAAAAGCTAAGTTTATATAACGGAATTAGGTCCAACACATGGAAGGTACAGTGGAATCCTGAGACAAGTAAACAATCACCATTCTAAGAAAATCCTTTCAGCACAACAGCTGATAAATCAGGTTCTAGGTCATTTAAAGAAGGTTCCCATACTTTGTAGAACTGATCTGTTTTGGAATGTAATGTACAGATATTCAGATATTCCAATGGCACCATTCAAATAGTATCTCATGCCAGTCTTTAACAGAAGGGACCTGGTCATTAATCCACTGTGAGAGGATGTTTTTCCTCTCTGTGAAGGTAAGGGTGTTGCAAAGCCTCCTCTTAACCACAGAAGTAACACGTCTACTAGGGAGACCTAACAGCAAAGAACTGTGTCCAATTCTAGGTCGACCCCCTAGGATGTTTTCAATTTCTTGAAGAACATTAGACAAGTATCTTTGTGGTTTGGAACATGACCATAAACAGTGTGTTTGGCTGCCTGTATCAGCTGTACATTAGAGACACTGAGGAGGAGGAGGGGCTAAAAGCATGTCTGACATTTGGGGATCTATGTATTATTATAATCTGTGTATTATTCTTAATTGGATTGCTCTGGTACAATTACAGATAGTCAATAGGAACAGACCATTCTTTCCCCCACTCTCGCTTCACCCTCTGTGTGTCAACAGTAGAAAAGGACCCTAAACATCATAAAACAAACTTAGTAATTTTCCTGTGTGAGAGAAAAAGCATTATTTCAATGACAGACACATCAGGGTTGCCAATCAAGGTGGTGCTCTTCAAAATATAATGTCTTACTTGTAGAAAGCGGAAAAAGTCCTGCTTTGGGAGTCTATTTCTCAACCATCTGCTCAAATGACAATAAAATCTTATCAGCAAATAAATCATTTAGTCTGCATATGCCCTTATTAAGCCAAATGTTAAAGCCAGCATCCAGAAATCCTGGTCCAAAATCGGTGTTGTTAAGAATCAGGGTAAGAGCAGAGGATAGTTGAACTGACCTCCGACCTCCATGCCTGGAGTATAGTGTAATGGGATTATTACCTCCATGCCTGGAGTATATTAAGTGTAATGGGATTATTGCCTCCATGCCTGGAGTTAAGTGTAATGGGATTATTGCCTCCATGCCTGGAGTTAAGTGTAATGGGATTATTGCCTCCATGCCTGGAGTTAAGTCTAATGGGATTATTGCCTCCATGCCTGGAGTTAAGTCTAATGGGATTATTGCCTCCATGCCTGGAGTTAAGTGTAATGGGATTATTACCTCCATGCCTGGAATATATTAAGTGTAATGGGATTATTGCCTCCATGCCTGGAGTTAAGTGTAATGGGATTATTGCCTCCATGCCTGGAGTTAAGTGTAATGGGATTATTGCCTCCATGCCTGGAGTTAAGTCTAATGGGATTATTGCCTCCATGCCTGGAGTTAAGTCTAATGGGATTATTGCCTCCATGCCTGGAGTTAAGTGTAATGGGATTATTACCTCCATGCCTGGAATATATTAAGTGTAATGGGATTATTGCCTCCATGCCTGGAGTTAAGTCTAATGGGATTATTGCCTCCATGCCTGGAGTTAAGTCTAATGGGATTATTACCTCCATGCCTGGAGTATATTAAGTGTAATGGGATTATTGCCTCCATGCCTGGAGTTAAGTGTAATGGGATTATTGCCTCCATGCCTGGAGTTAAGTCTAATGGGATTATTGCCTCCATGCCTGGAGTTAAGTGTAATGGGATTATTGCCTCCATGCCTGGAGTTAAGTGTAATGGGATTATTACCTCCATGCCTGGAATATATTAAGTGTAATGGGATTATTGCCTCCATGCCTGGAGTTAAGTGAAATGGGATTATTGCCTCCATGCCTGGAGTTAAGTGTAATGGGATTATTGCCTCCATGCCTGGAGTTAAATCTAATGGGATTATTGCCTCCATGCCTGGAGTATATTAAGTGTAATGGGATTATTGCCTCCATGCCTGGAGTATATTAAGTGTAATGGGATTATTGCCTCCATGCCTGGAGTTAAGTGTAATGGGATTATTGCCTCCATGCCTGGAGTATATTAAGTGTAATGGGATTATTGCCTCCATGCCTGGAGTTAAGTGTAATGGGATTATTGCCTCCATGCCTGGAGTTAAGTGTAATGGGATTATTGCCTCCATGCCTGGAGTTAAGTGTAATGGGATTATTGCCTCCATGCCTGGAGTTAAGTGTAATGGGCTATTGCCTCCATGCCTGGAGTTAAGTCTAATGGGATTATTGCCTCCATGCCTGGAGTTAAATCTAATGGGATTATTGCCTCCATGCCTGGAGTTAAGTCTAATGGGATTATTGCCTCCATGCCTGGAGTTAAATCTAATGGGATTATTGCCTCCATGCCTGGAGTTAAATCTAATGGGATTATTGCCTCCATGCCTGGAGATAAGTGTAATGGGATTATTGCCTCCATGTCTGGAGTATATTAAGTGTAATGGGATTATTGCCTCCATGCCTGGAGTTAAGTGTAATGGGATTATTGCCTCCATGCCTGGAGTATATTAAGTGTAATGGGATTATTGCCTCCATGCCTGGAGTATATTAAGTGTAATGGGATTATTGCCTCCATGCCTGGAGTGTGTTAAGTGTAATGGGATTGATTATTGCAGTGATCTTTTACAGACTTGAAACTTCTGAAAAATATAAGATCCTGCAAGGGGTATTTTGAAAAAGAAGTCTCAATGTCTAACCAAATAGAGGAGTCATCATTTGTGATCCAGTCAGACATTTAACATAAGTGATAAAAGCACTGATAAAACCTAATATTGGGCAGATCCAAGCCGCCCATAGAACCTGGTCATCTTAAGTCTTGGCTTGTGTTTACTCCATATGAATTAACTTAACCAGCCATTTAAATATTGTATTACCTTATGGGAAAGTAAGACTGGGATCATTTGGATTGGTTAAAGTAGTCTAGGTAAAAGGTTCATTTTCAAGAGGGATATTCTACCCAACCATGATATCGGAAGAGAATTCCAGCGCACCGGATCCTGTCTTATTGTATCAAACAAGGGAACAAAATTGGCTTTGTACATTTGCTGGAATTTAGGAGTTAGGACTATACCCAGATACGTAAAACCTGAGGGAGATCATTTAAAAGGAAAGGGGGGAGAGGTAGTAGGTACGGAGTGAAGACTACCAAGCCTCTGATTTAGTTACATTCATCTTGTAGCTTGAGAATTCACTGAATAATTCAATAATAGAGATGTAATTTAAGTATTGGGGCTAGAGATCAATATCAGAACATCATCAACATACAAGGTTATTTTATGATGAACGTCACCAATGAGCAGACCCTGTACAGCAGGCGTTACTCTGATGGCCTCGGCCAGTGGTTCCATAGCGAGTGCAAATAGGAGAGGGGACAAGGGACAGCCCTGTCTGGTACCTCTGTGTGTGGAGAAGCTATTTGACCTTAGCCCATTAGTAAGGACAGCAGCCTGAAGGTCATCATATAAAACCCATTGTATAAAGTTGTCCCCTAGACCAAATAATTGGTAGCACCCCTCCAGGTCAAATGCTTTCTCAGCATCTAGGGAGAGCACAACACCATCCACAGCACTTCCTTGGTAGGCTTGAATAACATTAAGAAGCCGCCTGACGTTGTTACATGACCTACGACCCTTAATGAAGCCTGTTTCGTCCCCTTTCACACATTAAATTTTTTACATTTGAGTCATTTAGCAGACGCTCTTATCCAGAGCCACTTACAGTTAGTGAGTCATTTAGCAGACGCTCTTATCCAGAGCCACTTACAGTTAGTGAGTCATTTAGCAGACGCTCTTATCCAGAGCCACTTACAGTTAGTGAGTCATTTAGCAGACGCTCTTATCCAGAGCCACTTACAGTTAGTGAGTCATTTAGCAGACGCTCTTATCCAGAGCCACTTACAGTTAGTGAGTCATTTAGCAGACGCTCTTATCCAGAGCCACTTACAGTTAGTGAGTCATTTAGCAGACGCTCTTATCCAGAGCCACTTACAGTTAGTGAGTCATTTAGCAGACGCTCTTATCCAGAGCCACTTACAGTTAGTGAGTCATTTAGCAGACGCTCTGATCCAGAGCCACTTACAGTTAGTGAGTCATTTAGCAGACGCTCTGATCCAGAGCCACTTACAGTTAGTGAGTCATTTAGCAGACGCTCTGATCCAGAGCCACTTACAGTTAGTGAGTCATTTAGCAGACGCTCTTATCCAGAGCCACTTACAGTTAGTGAGTCATTTAGCAGACGCTCTTATCCAGAGCCACTTACAGTTAGTGAGTCATTTAGCAGACGCTCTTATCCAGAGCCACTTACAGTTAGTGAGTCATTTAGCAGACGCTCTTATCCAGAGCCACTTACAGTTAGTGAGTCATTTAGCAGACGCTCTTATCCAGAGCCACTTACAGTTAGTGAGTCATTTAGCAGACGCTCTTATCCAGAGCCACTTACAGTTAGTGAGTCATTTAGCAGACGCTCTGATCCAGAGCCACTTACAGTTAGTGAGTCATTTAGCAGACGCTCTGATCCAGAGCCACTTACAGTTAGTGAGTCACTTAGCAGACGCTCTGATCCAGAGCCACTTACAGTTAGTGAGTCACTTAGCAGACGCTCTGATCCAGAGCCACTTACAGTTAGTGAGTCACTTAGCAGACGCTCTTATCCAGAGCCACTTACAGTTAGTGAGTCATTTAGCAGACGCTCTTATCCAGAGCCACTTACAGTTAGTGAGTCATTTAGCAGACGCTCTTATCCAGAGCCACTTACAGTTAGTGAGTCATTTAGCAGACGCTCTTATCCAGAGCCACTTACAGTTAGTGAGTCATTTAGCAGACGCTCTTATCCAGAGCCACTTACAGTTAGTGAGTCATTTAGCAGACGCTCTTATCCAGAGCCACTTACAGTTAGTGAGTCATTTAGCAGACGCTCTTATCCAGAGCCACTTACAGTTAGTGAGTCATTTAGCAGACGCTCTTATCCAGAGCCACTTACAGTTAGTGAGTCATTTAGCAGACGCTCTTATCCAGAGCCACTTACAGTTAGTGAGTCATTTAGCAGACGCTCTTATCCAGAGCCACTTACAGTTAGTGAGTCATTTAGCAGACGCTCTTATCCAGAGCCACTTACAGTTAGTGAGTCATTTAGCAGACGCTCTTATCCAGAGCCACTTACAGTTAGTGAGTCATTTAGCAGACGCTCTTATCCAGAGCCACTTACAGTTAGTGAGTCATTTAGCAGACGCTCTTATCCAGAGCCACTTACAGTTAGTGAGTCATTTAGCAGACGCTCTTATCCAGAGCCACTTACAGTTAGTGAGTCATTTAGCAGACGCTCTTATCCAGAGCCACTTACAGTTAGTGAGTCATTTAGCAGACGCTCTTATCCAGAGCCACTTACAGTTAGTGAGTCATTTAGCAGACGCTCTGATCCAGAGCCACTTACAGTTAGTGAGTCATTTAGCAGACGCTCTGATCCAGAGCCACTTACAGTTAGTGAGTCATTTAGCAGACGCTCTGATCCAGAGCCACTTACAGTTAGTGAGTCATTTAGCAGACGCTCTTATCCAGAGCCACTTACAGTTAGTGAGTCATTTAGCAGACGCTCTTATCCAGAGCCACTTACAGTTAGTGAGTCATTTAGCAGACGCTCTTATCCAGAGCCACTTACAGTTAGTGAGTCATTTAGCAGACGCTCTTATCCAGAGCCACTTACAGTTAGTGAGTCATTTAGCAGACGCTCTTATCCAGAGCCACTTACAGTTATTGTGTGCATACAGTTTTTCATACTGGCCCCCCGTGGGAATCGAACCCACAACCCCTGGCGTTGCAAGCGCCATGCTCTACCATCTGACCAACACATAGTGGCAATAAGTCCTCTAGTCGTGTGGATTTTAGAAAGCAATTTTCTATCCACATTCAGAAGGGCTGTATGAGGAACAAGACTCTGGGCATTTTCCCTTTTTGAGGATAAGTGATATGTTGGCTTCCCTCAGCGTTTGAGGGAGGTGGTCATTTGAAAATGAGTGGTTAAACATATCAAGCCATGGCTCAAGGATCAGGCCATGGGACTCCTTATAGAACTCACTACAAAACCTGTCTGGTCCTGGGATCAGGCCATGGGAGTCCTTATAGAACTCACTACAAAACCTGTCTGGTCCTGGGATCAGGCCATGGGAGTCCTTATAGAACTCACTACAAAACCTGTCTGGTCCTGGGATCAGGCCATGGGAGTCCTTATAGAACTCACTACAAAACCTGTCTGGTCCTGGGGCCATTTTATAGATTCTTCAAACATGATCTCTTCCTTGGTGATAGGGGCATTAAGGAGAGATCTCTGTTCTTCTGGAATAGTCTAGAGCTCAATCTTAGAAAACAAGTCCTCCATTAGTTTGGGAGCTCAATCTTAGAAAACAAGTCCTCCATTAGTTTGGGAGCTCAATCTTAGAAAACAAGTCCTCCATTAGTTTGGGAGCTCAATCTTAGAAAACAAGTCCTCCATTAGTTTGGGTGCATCATTTGCCAGTTCTGAGGCATAATGATTTGCATTACATTTCTTAAATGACTCATTTATCAATTTATTTTCATATAAATGGTTACCATCAGAATCAGTAATAGTAGCAATTGACTGGGAGTCAGCTCTCTTTTTAGCTAGCTAGGTACGCCAAATATTTTCCTGGTTTATCTCCATGTTCATAAAGCTTTTGCCTGACAAATCTCATTTTCTTTTCAGCGTCCAATGTTAGGAGAGAGTCCAATGTTGATCCAAGGGCTGATATTTCCTTTAATAGGGCAGGAGTGGGAATATTTCCTTTAATAGGGCAGGAGTGGGAATATTTCCTTTAATAGGGCAGGAGTGGGAATATTTCCTTAAATAGGGCAGGAGTGGGAATATTTCCTTTAATAGGGCAGGAGTGGGAATATTTCCTTAAATAGGGCAGGAGTGGGAATATTTCCTTTAATAGGGCAGGAGTGGGAATATTTCCTTTAATAGGGCAGGAGTGGGAATATTTCCTTTAATAGGGCAGGAGTGGGAATATTTCCTTTAATAGGGCAGGAGTGGGAATATTTCCTTTAATAGGGCAGGAGTGGGAATATTTCCTTTAATAGGGCAGGAGTGGGAATATTTCCTTAAATAGGGCAGGAGTGGGAATATTTCCTTTAATAGGGCAGGAGTGGGAATATTTCCTTAAATAGGGCAGGAGTGGGAATATTTCCTTTAATAGGGCAGGAGTGGGAATATTTCCTTTAATAGGGCAGGAGTGGGAATATTTCCTTTAATAGGGCAGGAGTGGGAATATTTCCTTTAATAGGGCAGGAGTGGGAATATTTCCTTTAATAGGGCAGGAGTGGGAATATTTCCTTTAATAGGGCAGGAGTGGGAATATTTCCTTTAATAGGGCAGGAGTGGGAATATTTCCTTTAATAGGGCAGGAGTGGGAATATTTCCTTTAATAGGGCAGGAGTGGGAATATTTCCTTTAATAGGGCAGGAGTGGGAATATTTCCTTTAATAGGGCAGGAGTGGGAATATTTCCTTTAATAGGGCAGGAGTGGGAATATTTCCTTTAATAGGGCAGGAGTGGGAATATTTCCTTTAATAGGGCAGGAGTGGGAATATTTCCTTAAATAGGGCAGGAGTGGGAATATTTCCTTTAATAGGGCAGGAGTGGGAATTGTAATGTAGTCCTTCTCTTTAGTTTCTAAGTCACCCTCTTAACGTTTTTTGCTTTTCATGTTTTTTCCGCCTCTTAGTGGCTGAGTATGACATAATCAGACCCCTGGCATACGCTTTACAGGTTTCCGAAAGGAGTGAGGGGTTATCTGTTGATTGAGAGTTAATAGAGAAAAATGCTTTAAACTCTGTAATAAAATATGATGTAAATGTATGGTCTTTAAGAATGGTTGTATTCAATCTCCAATGTCTTGATGGATTGGGTGCCCCTTTGAGTTTTATGTCCAGGATCACCTCAGCATACTTCCTATATTAGCAGATACAACAGACTGCAAAGACGTCCTGGGCATAAAAAAGTAATTCTAGTCTGACATCCATGAGGTGCAGAGAAAAAGGTCAACTCTCTGTTGGAGGGATGAAAGGTTCTCCAGACATCAGCCTACCCCAGATCAACACAAATAGCTTTAAGCGACCTAGCTTGAGGAGAGGGTGAAGCTATGCTGCTGGGAAACTTGTCAATAAGGGGGTTCAACAAACAATTAAAATCTCCTCCAACCACTGCAGTGTCTGAGTTAAATTCTGAGAAGTCTAGAAACACCTTAGTGAGGAAATCAGGGGGGAAGTAAATATTCATTATGTAAATGTTCTGCCCTTGTAAAGTACCTTTAATTATAACAAAACGACCAAATGTATCTTTCACACAATTCAACACCTTAAGTTGTAGGTTCTTTTTTATAAGAATTGCCACACCTCTACTTCTGGATGTAAATGATGAGAAACTCTTGACCAAACCCTCCTTGTTGCAATTTCAGATGCTCCTTATCATCCAAATGAGTTTATTGCAACAGAGCAGTGTCCATTTTAATTTTTTCAAAAAGGATAGCACCTTTTTCCTTTTAACCTCTACGGGATTGGTGTCCCGTAACCGGGACGGTTGAGCTAACGTGCGCTAATGTGATTAGCATGACTGTTGTAAGTAACAGCAAACTTTCCAGGACATAGACATGTCTTATATGGGCAGAAAGCTTAAATTATTGTTAATCTAACTGCACTGTCCAATTAACAGTAGCTATTACAGTGAAAACATACCATGCTATTGTTTGAGGAGAGTGCACAACAACATCATTGCAACTGGTTTGATACATTTACCTCTAAAGGTAAATAATGTACTTATATTCAGTAATCTTGCTCTGATTTGTCATCGTAAGGGTCCCAGAGATAAAATGTAGCATAGTTTTGTTTGATAAAATCAATTTTTATATTCAAATGTAGGAACTGGTTCCTACAGTTTGAACCCCTGCTGTTTCTGGCTCCACACCCACCCCACCCGTGTGAAAGTTAGTATATAAGCTAATGATCCATCATGTATGACATTCCTGGGAGTGTGTAAACTTACATTTTGTATTACCATATCATTTTTGTATGTTCTCGATAGTTGTGTATCAATTGACCAATTCGGTACATTTGGGCAGACTTGATACAAAATAGTCCAGTATTTCAATGCTTCACTGGATCAATCTGAAACTTTGCATACACACTGCTGCCATCTAGTGGCTAAAATCTAAATTGTGCCTAAACTGCAATATTATATTGTGGCCTTTCTCTTGCATTTCAAAGATGATGGAATATCTTTTACCAGATCTAATGTGTTATATTCTCCTACATTCATTTCACATTTCCACAAACTTCAAAGTGTTTACTTTCAAATGGTATCAAGAATATGCATATCCTTGCTTCAGGTCCTGAGCTACAGGCAGTTAGATTTGGGTTTGGCATTTCAGGCGAAAATTGAATAAAAAGGGTCCGATCCTTAAGAGGTTAATGGGGTTATGGCTCCCTCTAGTGTTCCATGTACATAAACAGGTTAATGGGGTTATGGCTCCCTCTAGTGTTCCATGACCCCTAAAATACATGTATGTCTGACCCCTAACAGATGCGTACCATGAAAATCCCCGCCTTATCTTAGCTCATTGGTCACCATAGCAACACCCACCCGTAGTATGCGCTCCAGCAGGTATATCTCACTGGTCATCCCCAAAGCCAACACCTCCTTTGGCCGCCATTCCTTCCAGTTCTCTGCTGCCAATGACAGGAACGAACTGCAAAAATCTCTGAAGCTGGAGACTCTTATCTCCCTCACTAACTTTAAGCATCAGTTGTCAGAGCAGCTTACCGATCACTGCACCTGTACACAGCCCATCTGTAATTAGGCCACCCAACTACCTCATCCCTATATTGTTATTTATTTTGCTAATTTGCACCCCAGTATCTCTATTTGCACATCATCTCTTGCACATCTATCATTCCAGTGTTAATACTAATTGTAATTATTTTGCACTATGGCCTATTTATTGCCTTACCTCCATAACTTGCTACATTCGCGCACACTGTATATATATTTTCTGTTGTATTTTTTGACTTTATGTTTTGTTTTACCCCATATGTAACTCTGTGTTGTTGTTTTTATCACACTGCTTTGCTTTATCTTGGCCAGGTCGCAGTTGTAAATGAGAACTTGTTCTCAACTGGCTTACCTGGTTAAATAAAGGTTAAATAAAAATAAATAAAATATAAATAAAATAAAAAGTAGAGAAAGCACCAGCTTACTGAGTGTGTGTGTGTGTGTGTGTGTGTCTGTGATTGTGTGTGTGTGTGTTTTACAGTTGTATCTGACGAGTGACCACAAGACCTTCCAGAAGGTGATTGTTCTTTCTTTCATTGAAGGACTGACCCCTAACAGACTGGTAACTCTTTCATTGAAGGACTGACCTCTAACAGATGTGTAACTCTTTCATTGAAGGACTGACCTCTAACAGATGTGTAACTCTTTCATTGAAGGACTGACCTCTAACAGATGTGTAACTCTTTCATTGAAGGACTGACCTCTAACAGATGTGTAACTCTTTCATTGAAGGACTGACCCCTAACAGACGTGTAACTCTTTCATTGAAGGACTGACCTCTAACAGATGTGTAACTCTTTCATTGAAGGACTGACCTCTAACAGACGTGTAACTCTTTCATTGAAGGACTGACCTCTAACAGATGTGTAACTCTTTCATTGAAGGACTGACCCCTAACAGAGGTGTAACTCTTTCATTGAAGGACTGACCTCTAACAGACGTGTAACTCTTTCATTGAAGGACTGACCCCTAACAGATGTGTAACTCTTTCATTGAAGGACTGACCTCTAACAGACGTGTAACTCTTTCATTGAAGGACTGACCCCTAACAGACGTGTAACTCTTTCATTGAAGGACTGACCCCTAACAGACAGGTAACTCTTTCATTGAAGGACTGACCCCTAACAGACGTGTAACTCTTTCATTGAAGGACTGACCCCTAACAGACGTGTAACTCTTTCATTGAAGGACTGACCCCTAACAGACAGGTAACTCTTTCATTGAAGGACTGACCCCTAACAGACGTGTAACTCTTTCATTGAAGGACTGACCCCTAACAGACTGGTAACTCTTTCATTGAAGGACTGACCCCTAACAGACTGGTAACTCTTTCATTGAAGGACTGACCCCTAACAGACTGGTAACTCTTTCATTGAAGGACTGACCCCTAACAGACGTGTAACTCTGGATTGTCTTTATTTCTTCACTTTATCTTCATTTTTTTCTTACTTTATTTTCATTTCAGTTTTCTTTCTTATAATTTCTGTGAGGTGTATTTTAGCTAGGTGTATGAAATATGCTTTACAAATAAAGTTTGGTGTGATTTGAAGTGCGCCAAGAAGTCCCGCCTCCAGGAAGTGATCATGGAGCAGCAAGCTAACTTCCTGTCCTGGTGGAAGGTTCTACACAATGACCCCCAGGAAAGACTGGAGCATGAGGGGCTGCCTGTTCCTGTACGTAAAACACACAGTCACACACACGGTTATGCTATCAGTAGCCCGGTTTTTGTGATCTGATCAAGATGATCCAATCACTGTCTGATCAAGGTTTGACGTGTTTTAAAATGCGTCTCTTTTCTGTCCACTGTGTCTACATTGTGACCAGGTTTCCTGGTCCCTCTCTGTATGCAAATCATTTCACAGATTTTCTTTGAAAATAATATGAATTTATTTATTTTAAGACACTTATTGATGCTATATGTCAATGGTGCCACCCATCAATGATTTTGAAGAGCAGTAAAATGATGGTTTGACCATCCAGATCTGTTTACACTTGTTAAATATCCAGACACAATGGTTCCCTGACTACCTCCAGAGGTGGTCAGGAAGATCTGATCAAAATCAGATCACAACACATCTTGTAATTGTCTACACTCTTAGAAAAAAGGGTTCCAAAAGGGTTCTTCGGCTGTCCCCATTGGATAACCCCTTCTGGTTCCCAGGAGAACCCTTTCTAGTTCCCGGTAGAACCCTTTTGGGTTCAATGTAGTAAAAGTTCTAAATGGAACCAAAAGGTTTCTACCTGGAACCAAAAAGGGTTCTAAAAAGGGTTCTCCTATGGGGATAGCCGAAGAACCCTTTTCGGTTCTAGAGAGCACCTTTTTTTCTGAGAGTGTACAACTGTCAAAACAATGAGGCACAATCAGAATGTGGAGTAAAGTGATGTAACTCTGTGTCTCTACAGACCAACAGTAAAGTGATGTAACTCTGTGTCTCTCTACAGACCAACAGTAAAGTGATGTAACTCTGTGTCTCTACAGACCAACAGTAAAGTGATGTAACTCTGTGTCTCTACAGACCAACAGTAAAGTGATGTAACTCTGTGTCTCTACAGACCAACAGTAAAGTGATGTAACTCTGTGTCTCTCTACAGACCAACAGTAAAGTGATGTAACTCTGTGTCTCTACAGACCAACAGTAAAGTGATGTAACTCTGTGTCTCTCTACAGACCAACAGTAAAGTGATGTAACTCTGTGTCTCTCTACAGACCAACAGTAAAGTGATGTAACTCTGTGTCTCTCTACAGACCAACAGTAAAGTGATGTAACTCTGTGTCTCTCTACAGACCAACAGTAAAGTGATGTAACTCTGTGTCTCTCTACAGACCAACAGTAAAGTGATGTAACTCTGTGTCTCTCTACAGACCAACAGTAAAGTGATGTAACTCTGTGTCTCTCTACAGACCAACAGTAAAGTGTTGTAACTCTGTGTCTCTCTACAGACCAACAGTAAAGTGATGTAACTCTGTGTCTCTACAGACCAACAGTAAAGTGATGTAACTCTGTGTCTCTCTACAGACCAACAGTAAAGTGTTGTAACTCTGTGTCTCTCTACAGACCAACAGTAAAGTGATGTAACTCTGTGTCTCTACAGACCAACAGTAAAGTGATGTAACTCTGTGTCTCTCTACAGACCAACAGTAAAGTGATGTAACTCTGTGTCTCTACAGACCAACAGTAAAGTGATGTAACTCTGTGTCTCTCTACAGACCAACAGTAAAGTGATGTAACTATGTGTCTCTCTCTACAGACCAACAGTAAAGTGATGTAACTCTCTGTCTCTCTACAGACCAACAGTAAAGTGATGTAACTCTGTCTCTCTACAGACCAACAGTAAAGTGATGTAACTCTGTCTCTCTACAGACCAACAGTAAAGTGATGTAACTCTGTCTCTCTACAGACCAACAGTAAAGTGATGTAACTCTGTGTCTCTACAGACCAACAGTAAAGTGATGTAACTCTGTCTCTCTACAGACTAACAGTAAAGTGATGTAACTCTGTGTCTCTCTACAGACCAACAGTAAAGTGATGTAACTCTGTCTCTCTCTACAGACCAACAGTAAAGTGATGTAACTCTGTGTCTCTACAGACCAACAGTAAAGTGATGTAACTCTGTGTCTCTCTCTACAGACCAACAGTAAAGTGATGTAACTCTGTGTCTCTCTACAGGCCAACAGTAAAGTGATGTAACTCTGTGTCTCTACAGACCAACAGTAAAGTGATGTAACTCTGTGTCTCTACAGACCAACAGTAAAGTGATGTAACTCTGTGTCTCTACAGACCAACAGTAAAGTGATGTAACTCTGTGTCTCTACAGACCAACAGTAAAGTGATGTAACTCTGTGTCTCTCTACAGACCAACAGTAAAGTGATGTAACTCTGTGTCTCTACAGACCAACAGTAAAGTGATGTAACTCTGTCTCTCTACAGACTAACAGTAAAGTGATGTAACTCTGTGTCTCTACAGACCAACAGTAAAGTGATGTAACTCTGTGTCTCTACAGACCAACAGTAAAGTGATGTAACTCTGTGTCTCTCTACAGACCAACAGTAAAGTGATGTAACTCTGTGTCTCTCTACAGACTAACAGTAAAGTGATGTAACTCTGTGTCTCTCTACAGACCAACAGTAAAGTGATGTAACTCTGTCTCTCTCTACAGACCAACAGTAAAGTGATGTAACTCTGTGTCTCTACAGGCCAACAGTAAAGTGATGTAACTCTGTGTCTCTCTACAGACCAACAGTAAAGTGATGTAACTCTGTGTCTCTACAGACCAACAGTAAAGTGATGTAACTCTGTGTCTCTACAGACCAACAGTAAAGTGATGTAACTCTGTGTCTCTACAGACCAACAGTAAAGTGATGTAACTCTGTGTCTCTACAGACCAACAGTAAAGTGATGTAACTCTGTCTCTCTCTACAGACCAACAGTAAAGTGATGTAACTCTGTGTCTCTACAGGCCAACAGTAAAGTGATGTAACTCTGTGTCTCTACAGACCAACAGTAAAGTGATGTAACTCTCTGTCTCTCTACAGGCCAACAGTAAAGTGATGTAACTCTGTGTCTCTACAGACCAACAGTAAAGTGATGTAACTCTCTGTCTCTCTACAGACCAACAGTAAAGTGATGTAACTCTGTGTCTCTCTACAGACCAACAGTAAAGTGATGTAACTCTGTGTCTCTCTACAGACCAACAGTAAAGTGATGTAACTCTGTCTCTCTACAGACCAACAGTAAAGTGATGTAACTCTGTGTCTCTACAGACCAACAGTAAAGTAATGTAACTCTGTGTCTCTACAGACCAACAGTAAAGTAATGTAACTCTGTGTCTCTCTACAGACCAACAGTAAAGTGATGTAACTCTGTGTCTCTACAGACCAACAGTAAAGTGATGTAACTCTGTGTCTCTACAGGCCAACAGTAAAGTGATGTAACTCTGTGTCTCTCTACAGGCCAACAGTAAAGTGATGTAACTCTGTCTCTCTCTACAGACCAACAGTAAAGTGATGTAACTCTGTGTCTCTACAGACCAACAGTAAAGTGATGTAACTCTGTCTCTCTCTACAGGCCAACAGTAAAGTGATGTAACTCTGTGTCTCTACAGGCCAACAGTAAAGTGATGTAACTCTGTGTCTCTACAGACCAACAGTAAAGTAATGTAACTCTGTGTCTCTACAGACCAACAGTAAAGTAATAATCTCCCACTGCAAGACCAACCAGGCTCTGGCTGTTCTAGGACAGCACATCTTGTGGTAAAACTTTACTTGACATTTCACATGAGAGAACCCTGTAAAGGTTACACAGGATAGAAGCAGCAGTAGTCTATTAGTACTCTATGTTGTATTGTTGTAGTATTTTGTTGTATTGTTGTAGTATTTTGTAGTAGTAATTAGTAGTAATAGTAGTAGTAGCAGTAATAGTAGTAATAGTATCTAATATTAAACCTATTCCTTCAGGACTCCATATGGTAAAGAATATGAGGTGACAGTAGTACTTGGATAGTAGTATAGTAGCTACAGTGGGGAGAAAAAGTATTTGATACTCTGCCGATTTTGCAGGTTTTCCTACTCACAAAGCATGTAGAGGTCTGTAATTTTTATCATAGGTACACTTCAACTGTGAGAGACGGAATCTAAAACAAAAATCCAGAAAATCACATTGTATGATTTTAAAGTAATTAATTTGCATTTTATTACAGTTCAAATCTACAAGTGACTCATTTTGTCTGCTTTGAGATTGGAAAAAAACATGAACTGTGTCTTTCTGGCATTCAGCACAAGTTTCCGTTGGTGAAGTTGTTTCTGAATGTCGTCAAACGCTTGTAAATTCTGAAGAGCATCTTCAATTTAGAGGCACAGGATAGTAGCAGTATAGTAGTAATATTGGGTGTTATTGTCTTTAACAGGACTCTGTATGGTAAAGACTGAGGTGACAGTAGTAGTAGTATTGTAGTAGTATTGTAGTAGTAGTAGTATTGTAAAAGTAATATTATACTGTATATTCCTGCAGGACTCTGTATGGTAAAGACTGAGGTGACAGTAGTAGTAGTATTGTAGTAGTAGTAGTATTGTAAAAGTAATATTATACTGTATATTCCTGCAGGACTCTGTATGGTAAAGAATATGAGGTGACGGCCCACACCTTCCTGGACTCCCATAAGGCCGAGCGAGACATC
This sequence comes from Coregonus lavaretus, assembly GCF_964263955.1. Taxonomy (NCBI): domain Eukaryota; kingdom Metazoa; phylum Chordata; class Actinopteri; order Salmoniformes; family Salmonidae; genus Coregonus; species Coregonus lavaretus. Next base: position 67,344 of record NC_140008.1, read on the forward strand.
AACCATTGGCTGTTGCTGACCGCTGATTCTGCAGGGGCCGGGCTTGACCGCACACAGACAGAACAGGCTATGGCCGGGCTTACTGTACTGGACCGCACACAGACAGAACAGGCTATGGCCGGGCTTACTGTACTGGACCGCACACAGACAGAACAGGCAGAACAGGCAGAACAGGCTAGATGAAATCATATGAAATCAAGAAGCAAAGTCTCAATAAAGGTTTGATTCTGATTCTCTCGCTGTTGTTACTGCTCTCATAATAAAGTGGTGCCATCATCACCATCATCATCATCATCATCATCACCATCACCAATGCTTCTACATCTGCATTGCTTGCTGTGTGGGGTTTTAGGCTGGGTTTCTGTATAGCACTTTGTGACATCTGTTGATGTAAAAAGGGCTTTATAAATAAATGTGATTGATTGATTGATCATCACCACCATCATCATCATCCCCATCACATCAACACCAGCTCAGCGTTCAACACCATAGTGCCCTCAAAGCTCATCACTAAGCTAAGGACCCTGGGACTAAACACCTCCCTCTGCAACTGGATCCTGGACTTCCTGACGGGCCGCCCCCAGGTGGTAAGGGTAGGTAACAACACATCTGCCACGCTGATCCTCAACACGGGGGCCCCTCAGGGGTGCGTGCTCAGTCCCCTCCTGTACTCCCTGTTCACTCATGACTGCATGGCCAGGCACGACTCCAACACCATCATTAAGTTTGCCGATGACACAACAGTGGTAGGCCTGATCACCGACAACAACGAGACAGCCTATAGGGAGGAGGTCAGAGACCTGGCTGTGTGGTGCCAGGACAACAACCTCTCCCTCAACGTGACCAAGACAAAGGAGATGATTGTGGACTACAGGAAAAAGAAGAGGACTGAGCACGCCCCCATTATCATCGACGGGGCTGTAGTGGAACAGGTTGAGAGCTTCAAGTTCCTTGGTGTCCACATCACCAACAAACTATCATGGTCCAAACACACCAAGACAGTCGTGAAGAGGGCACGACAAAGCCTATTCCCCCTCAGGAGACTGAAAAGGTTTGGCATGGGTCCTCAGATCCTTAAAAGGTTCTACAGCTGCACCATCGAGAGCATCCTGACTGGTTGCATCACCGCCTGGTATGGCAACTGCTCGGCCTCCGACCGCAAGGCACTACAGAGGGTAGTGTGTACGGCCCAGTACATCACTGGGGCCAAGCTTCCTGCCATCCAGGACCTAATATTGTAATTTTTGGCGACTTCAATATTCACATGGAAAAGTCCACAGATGATAAAGCCTTTCTTGAAAACGCCAAACCTTGACCCAGAAAATGTAAAAAACTATCGGCCTATATCAAATCTCCCATTCCTCTCTCTAGAAAAAGCTGTTGTGCAGCAACTCACTGCCTTCCTGAAGACAAATAATGTATACGAAACGCTTCAGTCTGGTTATAGACCCCATCATAGCACTGAGACTGCACTCGTGAAGGTGGTAAATGACCTTTTAATGGCATCAGACCGAGGCTCTGCATCTGTCCTCATGCTCCTAGACCTTAGTGCTGCTTTTGACACCATCGATCACCACATTCCTTTGGAGAGATTGGAAACCAACATTTGTCTACACGGACAAGTTCTTGCCTGGTTTAGATCTTATGTCGGAAAGATATCAGTTCGTCTCTGTGGATGGTTTGTCCTCTGACAAATAAATTGTACGTTTTGGTGTTCCTCAAGGTTCCGTTTTAGGACCACTAAATATTCTACCTCTTGGTGATGTCATTCGGAACCACAATGTAAACTTTCAAATCAAATCAAATGTATTGGTCACATACACATGGTTAGTAGATGTTATTGAGAGTGTAGAGAAATGCTTGTGCTTCTAGTTCTGACAGTGCAGCAATATCTAGCAAGTAATATCTAACAGTTCTACAACAAAAACCTAATACACATCAATCTAAGTAAATGAATGGAATAAGAATATATAAATATATGGATGAGCAATGTCATTATCAGAGCAGCATAGGCTAAGATGCAATAGATAGTATAGAATACAGTATATACATACAATGGCTTGCGAAAGTATTCACCCCCCTTGGCATTTTTCCTATTTTGTTCCCTTACAACCTGGAATTAAAATGGATTTTTTGGGGGGTTTGTATCATTTGATTTACACAACATGCCTACCACTTGGAAGATGCAAAATATATTTTCTTGTGAAACAAGAAATAAGACAAAAAAACGGAAAACTTGAGCGTGCATAACTAGTCACCCCCCCAATGTCAATACTTTGTAGAGCCACCTTTTGCAGCAATTACAGCTGCAAGTCTCTTGGGGTATGTCTCTATAAGCTTGGCACATCTAGCCACTGGGATTTTTTCCCATTCTTCAAGGCAAAACTGCTCCAGCTCCATCAAGTTGGATGGGTTCCGCTGGTGTACAGCAATCTTTAAGTCACACCACAGATTCTCAATTGGATTGAGGTCTGGGCTTTGACTAGGCCATTCCAAGACATTTAAATGTTTCCCCTTAAACCACAAGAGTGTTGCTTTATCAGTATGCTTAGGGTCATTGTCCTGCTGGAAGGTGAACCTCCATCCCAGTCTCAAATCTCTGGAAGACTGAAACAGGTTTCCCTCAAGAATTTCCCTGTATTTAACGCCATCCATCATTCCTTCAATTCTGACCAGTTTCCCAGTCCCTGCCGATGGAAAAACATCCCCACAGCATGATGCTGCCACCACCATGCTTCACTGTGGGGATGGTGTTCTCGGGGTGATGAGGTGTTGGGTTTGCGCCAGACATAGCGTTTTCCTTGATGGCCAAAAAGCTCAATTTTAGTCTCATCTGACCAGAGTACCTTCTTCCATATGTTTGGGGAGTCTCCCACATGCCTTTTGGCAAACACCAAACATGTTTGCTTATTTTTTTCTTTAAGCAATGACTTTATTCTGGCCACTCTTCTGTAAAGCCCAGCTCTGTGGAGTGTACGGCTTAAAGTGGTCCTATGGACAGATACTACAATCTCCGCTGTGTATCTTTGGTCTCTTTGTTGCCTCTCTGATTAATGCCCTCCTTGCCTGGCACGTGAGTTTTGGTGGGCGGCCCTCTCTTGGCAGGTTTGTTGTGGTGCCATATTCTTTCCATTTTTTAATAATGGATTTAATGGTGCTCCGTGGGATGTTCAAAGTTGCGGATATTTTTTTATAACCCAACCCTGATCTGTACTTCTCCACAACTTTGTCCCTGACCTGTTTGGAGAGCTCCTTGGTCTTCATGGTGCCGCTTGTTTGGTGGTGCCCCTTGCTTAGTGGTGTTGCAGACTCTGGGGCCTTTCAGAACAGGTGTATATATACGCTGAGATCATGTGACAGATAATGTGACACTTAGATTGCACACAGGTAGACTTTATTTAACTAATTGTGTGACTTCTGAAGGTAATTGGTTGCACCAGATCTTATTTAGGGGCTTCATAGCAAAGGGGGTGAATACATATGCACGGACCACTTTTCCGTTATTTATTTTTTTGAAATTATTTTTAACAAGTAATTTCTTTCATTTCACTTCACCAATTTGGACTATTTTGTGTATGTCCATTACATGAAATCCAAATATAAATCCATTTAAATTACAGGTTGTAATGCAACATAATAGGAAAAACGCCAAGGGGGATGAATTATTTTGCAAGGCACTGAGATGGGTAATGCAAGATATGTAAACATTATCAAGATAGTATAGAATACAGTATATACATATGAGATGGATAATGCAAGATATGTAAACATTATTAAAGTGACTAGTGTTCCATTTCTTAAAGTGGCCAGTGATTTCAATAGGCAGCAGCAGCCTCTAATGTGCTAGTGATGGCTATTTAACAGTCTGATGGCCTTGAGATACAGTGAGGGAAAAAAGTATTTGATCCCCTGCTGATTTTGTACGTTTGCCCACTGACAAAGACATGATCAGTCTATAATTTTAATGGTAGGTTTATTTGAACAGTGAGAGACAGAATAAAAACAAAAAAATCCAGAAAAACGCATGTCAAAAATGTTATAAATTAATTTGGATTTTAATGAGGGAAATAAGTATTTGACCCTCTGCAAAACATGACTTAGTACTTGGTGGCAAAACCCTTGTTGGCAATCACAGAGGTCAGACGTTTCTTGTAGTTGGCCACCAGGTTTGCACACATCTCAGGAGGGATTTTGTTCCACTCCTCTTTGCAGATCTTCTCCAAGTCATTAAGGTTTTCGAGGCTGACGTTTGGCAACTCGAACCTTCAGCTCCCTCCACAGATTTTCTATGGGATTAAGGTCTGGAGACTGGCTAGGCCACTCCAGGACCTTAATGTGCTTCTTCTTGAGCCACTCCTTTGTTGCCTTGGCCGTGTGTTTTGGGTCATTGTCATGCTGGAATACCCATCCACGACCCATTTTCAATGCCCTGGCTGAGGGAAGGAGGTTCTCACCCAAGATTTGACGGTACATGGCCCCGTCCATCGTCCCTTTGATGCGGTGAAGTTGTCCTGTCCCCTTAGCAGAAAAACACCCCCAAAGCATAATGTTTCCACCTCAATGTTTGACGGTGGGGATGGTGTTCTTGGGGTCATAGGCAGCATTCCTCCTCCTCCAAACACGGCGAGTTGAGTTGATGCCAAAGAGCTCGATTTTGGTCTCATCTGACCACAACACTTCACCCAGTTCTCCTCTGAATCATTCAGATGTTTATTGGCAAACTTCAGACGGGCCTGTATATGTGCTTTCTTGAGCAGGGGGACCTTGCGGGCGCTGCAGGATTTCATTCCTTCACAGCGTAGTGTGTTACCAATTGTTTTCTTCGTGACTATGGTCCCAGTTGCCTTGAGATCATTGACAAGATCCTCCCGTGTAGTTCTGGGCTGATTCCTTACCGTTCTCATGATCATTGCAACTCCACGAGGTGAGATCTTGCATGGAGCCCCAGGCCGAGGGAGATTGACAGTTCTTTTGTGTTTCTTCCATTTTCAAATAATCGCACCAACTTTTGTCACCTTCTCACCAAGCTGCTTGGCTATGGTCTTGTAGCCCATTCCAGCCTTGTGTAGGTCTACAATCTTGTCCATGACATCCTTGGAGAGCTCTTTGGTCTTGGCCATGGTGGAGAGTTTGGAATCTGATTGATTGATTGCTTCT